>NC_136482.1:187729176-187761676 GCF_053919585.1 Euprymna scolopes
TATATATATATATATTTAAAGGAGATTAGAATAATAGTCTAAAGAGCTAAGTGTATTTTAATGTAATAGTGAAATTACTAGTTTAATTAAAATACAGGAAATGCTCGTTGTAATTTAGATATATAATAAGCTCGATAGTTAAATGTCCTAGAGCTAATTCAATATTAAGTAATGTGATTTATAATTTAAAAATTTAAAAAAATTTTAAAATTTAAAAATCAAAATTTAATTAAATTAAAAATTAGTTTCATAAGAAGGAACAACAACAAAGTCAATTATCTGTACGATCGTTTCGGAAATCCGTGCTTTTTATTTGTGGTATACATGAAGTCACGTAGAACAATTATACATAGTTTTTTTGGTAAGCACGGTCTCCTCATCAGCAAATTTAGGAGGATTTCTATTGAATTGAAAAGACACCAAAAATAAACCTAGCATTAAAAGTAAGGCAGATGAATCTGAAAAATTGAAGTAAAAGGTTTGGATTTAAAATTTATAAGAAAATTAATAAGAAAATTGGTATAGGTTAGAGATAGAAATGAGTAGAAAATATATATATATATTTTTGAATTTACATAATAAATTTGATTTAAAAATATATAGATATATAATTACCTTTTGGTTTTTCTTTTTTTGAAATCAGGAACTGTATTTAAAGTAGTCATTTAGATGTTTGCTATAGCTTTTTATTTTATTGAATGATGAATTTTAAAAGGGCGACGCTCGTGCAGTAAATTGTTTCCGTTAGCGTATTTTGATTTAAAGACGCTACAGTTAATATCTATAGAGAGAGAGTATTTATTTTGCAAGTTTTTAAGGGGAGATAATTGTCATGGCTTTATTTATTATTTGATTTACGAGTCTAAGGGCGGTAATTGGTTTAACTTAATTTATTTAAAAAAAAAAAAAAGAAAAAAAAAGTAATCTATTTTTACTAATGAGTAATTTTTAATGATTTTAGGTGGTTTATATTTATTAAATTTAAACCAACGTTTATGATTACATGATAGAAGCTCGTGTCTTGAATTTACTAGTTTGGTTGTGCTTTTTATATCTTCATATTTTAAAATTTTTAGGGTTTCTTTTGTACATAATGTACAAAATTTATCTCCTGGTTTATATGATTTGCAAGTCTCAATTATTTGCCATTTTAAGTTGAAAGAAATATTGCTATTTTTTAGTTGCCAAATATAGTTGGATAGAGTAGTTTGGTTTGATAGAGAGTTATTTTTAAAAGAATGTTTGTGCGTTGAAATTCTATGTTTTATTGGGCCAGATGTGGAACCAATATATATTACCTCTTGATTATTATGATTATTTTCCGTTAGGTCTATTGTTGGATTATAATATGGTGGGTTGGTTAATAATTGATCGGTAGATTGATTTAAGTTGGTGTTATTATTTAATCTGGTAGTTGAGTTATGGCTGTTGATAGGTTCTTGTATATTTGGAGTTTTTGATACTGTGCAGCTATAGATAACATTTTTAATTTTACATGAGCCTTGTAGGGGACATTTATTTTTTCTTCTACAGTTATAGTCCGATGTATTTTGTATAGTTGCATTTTGTAGTTTATTAATTTTATTATTATTAGAGCTAATTATTTTCTGATGAAGGTTAGGCATAGTAGAGTAAGAGACTTTAATTGTGTTCTTATTGAAAATCTTATTATATCTATGGGGGGCTTTAAAGTTCTTATCTAATATTTTAAAAAATTCTCTAGCTATGTTTGTTTCTAGGTTTTTGGAATACGGGGGGTTGAACCATAGGATCTCCTTGTGTCTATTCTTACGTTTGCGGGTTTTAGTTTGTTGTTTATTTATATTATTATCTAATATTTGTAGTTTGGTTTTATCTTTTTTTGTCTCCTGGTTATTTTTCTTAACTCGTATACGGGAAGAAATTGCCATATTATATGTTATTACGCTCTTAATAGGTTTATTTTTAATGCAGTTTATGTTTCTATCATTTTCATTTATGAATTTAATTTGTGAATTATATCCAGAGTTTTTAAGGGCTTCATTATAGTATTTTTCATTTTTGGTAAATATTGATTTAGTAGAAGACAGTCTAGAAATTCTTAGAGCGATATTGGGAACTATTGATTTTAATATTGATTTAGGGTGGTTTGATTGATTGTGGACATATAGAAGTGATTGGTTAGGTTTATGGTATGGTTCAAAGGTAGAATTTTCAAGATTTAAGGTTATGTCTAAGAAATTAACAATTTTTTTATTAGGGTCGATTTTTATACTAAGTCCATAATTTTTAAATAATTTATGTAGAGCTTTAATTGCATTTTCATAATTTTTATTAGTAGAATTCGTTATGAAAAGTCCATCATCTCTATATAGCCCTCCTTCAAGTTTGAATTGTTTATGGAGTATACAATGTATTTCATTTAAAAGGAAAAGGCCAACTAGATCAGTGACCTGAGTCGAGTCCGTCGATCCCATTAAAATGTTGAAGTGGTTAGGGGTATTTTTCCTGGTCCAATATTTATTATCAAATGTTATTAAAGACTGTCTAGCTATAAGTATTAGTTTAGTTTCGTCTTGAGTTATATTAGTTAATTTTCGTGCCATTAATAGAGATTTATTAAGTGGAATAGGTGATATAGATTAATAATATGATTCAATGTCATTTCTATCTCTAACCTATACCAATTTTCTTATTAATTTTCTTATAAATTTTAAATCCAAACCTTTTACTTCAATTTTTCAGATTCATCTGCCTTACTTTTAATGTTAGGTTTATTTTTGGTGTCTTTTCAATTCAATAGAAATCCTCCTAAATTTGCTGATGAGGAGACCGTGCTTACCAAAAAAACTATGTATAATTATTCTACGTGACTTCATGTATACCACAAATAAAAAGCACGGATTTCCGAAACGATCGTACAGATAATTGACTTTGTTGTTGTTCCTTCTTATGAAACTGATTTTTAATTTAATTAAATTTTGATTTTTAAATTTTAAAAATTTTTAAATTATAAATCACATTACTTAATATATATATATATATATATATATATATATATATATATATAATGTAAGACAACCATGAAGGGAAGACGTACTCCTTAGAAATTCATTTTATATACAAAACTAAAAAAAGACCGAGGAGAAAAGGAAAATGGATAGCGCCTAAAAAAATAAAAGTAGTGAAACAGAGGAGAAAAAAAATCAAAACGAGTCAATTGACATGTTTCGCCCTCACTCATCAAAATTGGAATCGAGGGATTTATTTTTTAGTAATTTGTTTTCCTTAATGATAAAATCTAAAAAAGGGACGGGAGCAAAAGAAATCGTATGCGGATGAATTTTAGTGGCTGATCACATTCAAACCCAACAAGCAGTCCTTTTACTTACTAAGTGAAGGCTTCCTAAGGCGAACGTGAACAGTCTCCAAGACATATACGTATATACATATATGTATATATACATATATGTATATATATATATATATATATATATATATATACATATATATATACATACATATATATATATATACATACATATATATATATAATACACATATATATATACATAATATACATATATATACATAATATACATATATATACATAATATTCATATATATACATAATATTCATATATATATACATAATATTCATATATATATACATAATATTCATATATATATATATATATATACATAATATTCATATATATATATATACATAATATTCATATATATATGTACATAATATTCATATATATATATATACATAATATTCATATATATATATATACATAATATTCATATATATATATATACATAATATTCATATATATATATATATATATATATATATACATAATATTCATATATATATATATATATACATAATATTCATATATATATATATACATAATATTCATATATATATATATATATATATATACATAATATTCATATATATATATATATATATATATATATACATAATATTCATATATATATATATATATATATACATAATATTCATATATATATATATATATATATATATATATATACATAATATTCATATATATATATATATATATATATACATAATATTCATATATATATATATATATATATACATAATATTCATATATATATATATATATACATAATATTCATATATATATATATATATATATATATATATATATATATATATATATAGAGAGAGAGAGAGAGAGAGAGAGATACACGCGCATACAAAAAATATTTTGGGTTTGTATTACTGTACATAGATTCGAAAAAGTTGTCAAAAAACAAATATATAACAAATTAATTTTATCAAAGGCAAGATAAGTTACTTTTCTTCCTAACTGGATACGTTTTTTGTGTATTTATTCAATGTAACATGTTTATTCAGTTCGAAAGACATAGTGTTTACCGATGTATTGGAAAATTAAAAATAGCGCCGGATTCTCTGTTGAACGCGGTAAGTTTTGGAAAATGAGTTAAAAATAAAAAAATCATATGCAAAATACTGTTAAAACCCCACCGAATATATGTCAGTCTATGTCACGGTAACATATATTGAGCGAGTTTCTAACAGTATTTTGTCTAGTTATTTTTTTTATTTATACCCCCTTTTTTCAAAGTTACCGTGTGAAAGAGAGAGAGAGAGAGAGAGAGAGAGAGAGAGAGAGAGAGAGAGAGAGAGAGAGAGAGAGAGAGAGTCGGGCACCATTTTATTTTTTCCAATACACTGAATATTTTTCGAGCTGAATAAACATGTTACATTAAATGAAAACACTATAAAATTATCCAGTTAGATATGAAAGTAATTTATCTTGCCTTTGATAACATTTATTTGTTTTTGAAAACTTTTTCGGATCTATGTGCACAGTAATACAAACCCAATATTTTTAAGAGATATTTTTATGTATCGATTTTTCAGTACTTACTTAAACAGTGTTGAATACTTGAGTACAGCTATGAAAACTATATATGACAAAGTATTTCGTGGATTATCTCCGCAGACAGTCGTTAGATTTTCGCCTAAACATTTCCTATGGAGATGAAACGCGAAAGCTTCGTTCCGTTACCTGAGTCAACATCTCTTGGACACTTAGAGAAAGTGCACCATTCCTCGTAGGTTATCCATACTGATGAGATTTTGTTTGGGCTGCAAATACTACGTGATTTTGAATATTTAGTCACGGTTTACTTGTAGGGAAAAATATTCTAATGTCAGGTTGTCCTGACAAATCCCTGTACAGAGAGACCTTACACACTCAAGGAAAGGGGCTAGTAGACATTCAAGTTTTTTTCTTTCGATGAACCTGTAATAAACTGTTCAGATAAATCAAATTTACTATTTCTTAGTGAACCTTTGGCTTACTTTCGACAGTGTCGTAACTTTCGTTTCGTCTATATTTTGTTCATGGGCAAGGTTTATTACAAAGGAAACAATGCTGTATTTAGTCCTCTTATTTTGAGTGGTTGTATGTGGAGATTTTAAAACTTAAATTAAGTAATCAGTATCGATTATCGAAACAAGTTCACTTTTGAAGATTATTACCACATAAAAGGAAATGTCCAGCCTATGAAATTAACTGTAGATTCTTTGATGGAACAGAGGTGCGTTCAAAATGAATGTTTCTGCTTAGAACACGAATCATGATACTTGACTTTTGCAGTTGAACTTTTAATTCAAGTATTATTTAATAATGATTTTATAACATCAACAGAACGTTCTATTAAGTGCAATGTGGACCAAGTCATTGCAGGGAGGCAGATGATATTTTTTCTCTCAGTACAACGCGTGGGTGTCCCAACTAGAGCAGCCAATTAATCGATTTGATTGAAAAATAGTCGATTTCACTGATTTCGATGGCAACAAAAATATGGGAGGGTGAAACATTTGTTGATTCTCATTTAATCCCGTACAACGTCGGGTCTCCCTGCTAGTGCATATATATATATATATATATATATATATATATATGTTCACATACACGATCAGGGAGACCCGACGTTGCTTAGGATTGGATGGTAATCAACGAATGTTTCACCCTCCCATATTTTTGTTGCCATCAAAATCAGTGAAATCGCCCATTTTTCAATCAAATCGATTAATTGCCTGCTCTGGTTGGTGACTCATCGCGGTGCTTCCCCGCAGTGGCTTAGTTTAGAATACATTGTAGTCTACATTGCACTGTATATAACATACTGCTGATTCCATGAAATTATTTTTGTATATAATGGCTTGAATTTCAGTTTAAAATTAAAAAAAGTATAATATTATGGTGCAATTGTGCTTTAAACAAAACATTAATTTCGGACGCGCCTCTGTCATGTCAGAGAACGTACCGTTTTATTTTTATGTCGGGCTTTTCATCTTGTGTGCCAATAAAACTTTCCAAATCCACTTGTGATGTTGGGCTGTGTAAGGTGTTAACTTTCATCAAAATCGCTTCTTTCTTCTTTAATCGGATTATTTCGATTATTTACACTTATCGAAGACATTCCGATGCAAAACCTATCTAAGAACACTGCCAGGCACATAAAGTACCTTCGTGTGAAATTTCATAAAAATCGGCCCAGCCGTTTTCGAGTCCACAGGGAACAAAATCACAGAAAATTCATTTTACATAATAGTGGAAATGGAATGGAAACGGAACCATGCCTATGCGAATTTAACTGGATTCTTCCAAGGGAGGAAGTTCCATGGGAGTATGAAATTCACAAGCGGTCCCCAGTCGCACGTATATCCCCGTTATGCTAGATGATGACGTTAACTTTTTGTAACTCTTGCAGGGAGGTGTCGACATCGTCCTATATACAACGCCTGGAATTCCCAAATTGGTAACGTTGCTTAAATTCAATGATCTAACGAGAACCGATATGTCAACATAATTATGCCGTACGATAGTAGATATACGAGTCTATATATGTATATTAGCATTATGTATATCCGTCAGACATTTTTTAAAATACTTTGTTAATTCTTTTTGAGTGGTCCTCTGGATACACCTTGCATTGATTATTTGAGTGTGGGTGTGATGAAATAAATTACGTAAATTTATAACTTATCAACTTACAATTTATTTTATGGTCCCAATCCCTTAATTCTTTGCTATGTTGATTATTTACTTGAGCTAAATTATTTCATTTCACTTTATTAGTTCACTTCATTGGCGCATTTTCCTCGCTGATGTCATTTTCTGTTTTGTGTTTGATGCCCAGTAAAAAAAGAAAGAAAAAAAATCAATATTTCGAATAATCAGTCATGTCAGCCGCAAGAGAAAGAAACATTTATGCAGAATGCGTCACTAACGCCCCCAAGTGGAAGCCTGGACGAGAAGTAGAGAGATGCTGCCTTGTCCATCCATTAAAATCACTATTCCTTGCTCCTTTGAGGCGATGCAAAGGAATGCCGTCATGACCATTTAGCCATAACTAGGTTGCACGAACTGCCGAAAGGTGATATATACTCAGGCTGTTCTGGTATATTTTCTCTTGCCAATATTTTGATGAATCGACCTAGAATATTAGCGCAACACACTCTTTCCCGTGTTTAATAAATGCATCGAATCGTTCATGTGATAAGCAGTGCCACGCTTATGTTTTTATTATAATTTAAATAGATTCATTCATTTAAGTGGTGTCCTGCCTAGTACATACATTGACAGCTATAACTCTTCATTTATCTCTTTCCCTCGAGATATTCATGAATTCATTGTTGTTCATTATTCAAAACCCCATTCACGTTGTTTCTCAAATGTGTTTGATGTACGCCATAGCTTTCTATGCAGCTGTAGAGACAGTAAGTTACAGTTTGTTTCTGTCTGAGCAGTGGTCATACGAAGCAATTGTCCTGACCATTGTACCCAAAGGAATCTTCTGCTCAACACAACGAGATACGAAACTATGAACAGAATGATTGATGCTTCTGCATCACCTGCTTTCCATGATCTCACCTTACCCTGATCTAGGGACTGAAGTGGCTTCTCGACCTTGGCCAAGGGTCTCCCACTAACTAGCGGATGGAAGGAGGCGCCTTACTTTTTCCTCTGACAGTAGGGATGTCTCGCCATTAATTTACATGGACGCGTAAATTAAATAAGCACATCCGTTGTTTTTTAATGGTTTTGGCAGTTACTTTGCCATTCCTGTTTAATTATTGCTTATGCTATATCGATAGATATTGAATAATTACAAAAAGGTTAAAGATATAAGAATGGTATTTTAAAGAGAATAGTTATTACATTACTTAAAAAGCAAGAACGTATATACATGCGCCCATTTATTCTGATCACTTACAGATGAAAATGATATTTCAATGTTATATATGACAGACCAACAAAAATGCTAGTTCAAAGTTAAGTGTGACAGACCAACGAAAATGCTATTCCAAAATTAAGCGTGACAGACCAACGAAAATGTTATTCCAAAATTAAGCGTGACAGAAAACGAAAATGCTATTCCAAAATTAAGCGTGACAGACCAACAAAAAATGCTATTCCAAAATTAAGCGTGACAGACCAACGAAAATGCTATTCCAAAATAAAGCGTGACAGACCAACGAAAATGCTATTCCAAAATTAAGTGTGACAGACCAACGAAAATGCTATTCCAAAATTAAATGTCACGAACGATTTGTCAAAGTTGCAAGAACGCATAAAAACTTAAATTAATTGCTCTGTTAGGTCACGTTGACTAGAAATCCGGTCAATGTGACCTAACAGAGCAATTCATCCTCAGAGTTTGATTCTCACCTGGCATTTTACAATTCTCGTGGAGGATTTTTGCAATTAGCTGAAGAAATTACCCGAGAAGTCAGAATTGAGAAATCAAGTATCAAAAATTAAGAAAAATGAGTTTCATGAGAATTGCCGAGTTGATGGCATAACTGTGTCTGGCATAAGATCAAGATTCCGAAAAGTAATGATTGGAATCTATACAGACACAGTGTGTGTTTGTGTATTTGCTTTTATTCTACAGATTCTCGTTTTTTAAAGACAATGGATACTCCGAAAAGGCTAATGCGCGACGTGTTTATAGTGAGAGAAAGGCTGTTTAACCTAACTGCACTTTTCCTAGAATCCAATGAGAAGCTAAGAACACCGAAAAAAATGTATGTAGAAACAGGAAAAGACGGACGCTATTCCGGAGTTTTCCTTTTCTTAAAATAATTACTCTAGGTCTTGAATGTCTAGTTTATTCTATTACTTAACTCGCAGTTAAGGGAGAATTAGATGATTACGAACGTATTAATCCTTTTTTTTTTTTTCTAACATGGTTCCTTAAATGGAACATAATTTTTGAAGTAGTATAGAATTCATAACTTTTATTCCAAGTTCGATTTTTATCACGTATAAGGTGTACCCGGCGTTGCCCAGTATCAAACGTAATGTAAAATTCCTTAAAAATGAAGTAAAACAAAAACAAAACAAAAAACCGGAAAGAAACTGAGACATGCGCATGCGAGTATTGTTTTTTTTTCTAAACAGTTCATTTCTTGTAAGTAAAAAAATACTCGAGCTTAGATTGACACCAAAACCTAAAAAACAGTGATTCAAGTACGATGACCATTAGGCCAGCTTACAACGATCTTTAAAAAGCGTTTTCAAACCTCGTGAAAAAGTTGACAAAGAGATAAAAATCCGATGACTCCAAAGTAGCAATTTTTCAATCTTGACCCCTTAGGTGCGCTTTTTCCAGATGAAAACCAATTAAAACGTTTTCCACATGTCTTCATAGCCTAAATACCAAATTTGAAATCTGTAGATCAAAAATTTGTTGAGTATATAGGTTGAGAAGTGTCCTCACACACATTCTCACTTTTATAGATTTGCAATAAACTTATTCGATTTCAATAATTCAGCTATATTGCTTTCACATAAACTGCAAAATCTATTTATGTAGTCTACAAGCTATGATGAACTTATATGAAAATAAAATTAAATCGAAAAGTAAATTCTTTGGTCGGCAGGATAAAGGTTAATGAAAAAAATGTGCAGTTTTTATTGTTATGATTTTTAGTAGTAATAAAATTTGTGATAGTTGGAATATATAAGATATATATTATAACTTGAATTATTTTTCATCAATGGTTTCATATTCAAATCAAAAATGTGTACTAAAACGAAACTTAAAAAAATCATTTTTCAAGTTTTGTTATAAAATTTACTCTTTTCTCTTTAATTCTTACATGGTCCTGGATATGACCTTAAACTATATCCGATGGTGAGGCCCCAGCTTACGGGCTTTGGGGAGTGTAGAGCCACCTTTAATTGCCTTTGCTTCCAGGTCCACTTTGACCGCGAGTGGTATGGGTTAAATAGAAACCGACTTAAAAAAATATATTCATTTAAAAAAAAATGTTCTTTAAAATAACTGAATTCGGCATTAAATAACCTGAAAAGTGTTGATATGCCGAAAAACAAAAACAACCAACTAACCAATCCATTCTTACAAGACTTACACTACATAGTTTCTTCCTCCTTGCATCTGTCATATAATCAGTGCCATCTATCTCTAGTGGCCTGCTTGTTAATTTGACATCTGACTTATAAGTGGGACTATGACAACAGCATATTCTTTTCCTTGTTTTGATTCTCAGGTATATATTCATTGATATCTTATATGTTTTTATGTAGAGTGATGTGGCCCACGATTGATTAATTGTGTCTAACTGTGTCGGATATATACCCGAGAGTCAAAACAATGATAAGAATATGCTGTTGTCACAGCCTTACTTGTAAGTTATCTTTGTACTAGCAGGGAAACCCGACGTTGTCCGAGATTGAATAAGGATCAACAAATGTTCCACACTCCCATACTTTGTCATCAACATTAGTGAAATCGACCATTTTTTAATCAAATTGGCTGATTGCATACTCTAGTTAGGGACCCCTTCGCAGTATACTGGAGGAAGCTTCATATGCATCTCAGCAATAACTTAGTCCACAACACATTGTAGTCTACATTGCACTGTAGAGAATCTACAGTTGATTTTATAAAATTATCTGTAAATAATCCATCCATCCACAACTTTATAGATGCTTTTGTAGGGAGTTGTTTTTTCGGAGTGAGTGTGCTGGTCCCATGCCCAACCTTCCCAGAAGGTACATACAGCGCCTAGTCTTCCCAAATGGTCACCCATCTGGTACTGGTTAGGCTCAATGTTGCTTAACTTTGGTTATCTGGCAAGAACCAGTGTGTCAACGTGATTGTGCCGTACTATCTATAAATAATGGTTTCATTTAAAGTTTAAAATGCAAAAGTCAAGTATCATGGTTCAATTCTGCTCTAAACAGAAACATTCATTTTGAACATGACCCTATCTTATCAAAGAACCAACTGTTAATTTTATGAAATTTTTACATAATCACTTGAATTAAAGTTAAACGTACAAAAGTCAAGTATCATGGGTCAGTTTTGTTAAAAAAAGAAATATTCATTTTGAACACGCCCCTGTCTTATAAAAGAATATACATTTGATTTTTATAGGCTGGGCCTTACTGCTTGTGTGATGATAAAACTACTCGAATGCACTTGTGATGTTAGATTTTATAAAAGTGTTAACTTTGATCAAATCTACTGTTGATTTTATAAGATTATCTGTAAACAATGGCTTGAATCAAAGTTGAAAATACAAAAGTCAAGTACCATGGTTCAATTGTGCTCCAAACAGAAATATTCATTAATAAGTGACACAGATGCTCCGATAAAAGGAGTAATTACTACACCAGCTCGACTTCTTTTCATCGGCTATTAATCCAGAAATCAATTGTTGGATTTTATTCAAATTTGCATGTAGATAGTTATGTAAAGTTGACCAAGGCAGGTAACTAAATAGACAAAAAAGCAAGCAAAAAAAACAAAACAAACAAACAAAAAACAAAAAAAAAAACCCGCTGAAAACGGCCATTTCTCATAGAAATATGCAGTAAATAAAATGTTTTTAAATGAAATTATACATTGAAGCTAAAAATGTGAAAACAGATACAACCGACACAATCTATATAAAAAAAAGAAAACGCTTCAAAGACACGTACACACAGTTACATTTAAGGTCATAGGAATAATTATCAAAGTGCTCAGTTACTTTTATAAATGTATATTTTTTATTTTAAATTTCAATTCACAATTAGTTTAATCCACATACTATCGATGCTTTCGGTTTCAGGGAAAAACTGACTACTCAGCCCGCAGAGTTAAAGATACAAAATGTAATAACCGATTCTTCGCTCAATGTTTTGATAGTAAATGTCACTCCTCTTCACTTTCCTTACACACACATACACACGCGCGCGTGCGCGATGATAATATTTTAAAAAATAAGTATTAATTCTTATTTTTAAACCTACAGACACTTATGTTTCGAACTAACGCGCTGATCAGTGTAGGAAATGATGATTACTGATAATCGGGGAATTCAAACGCACTCACAAAGTCACCCTTGACTCCGTTTGTTGGTATTTATTCATCAGGCTACCAGGAATTAACACGAAAACTAAGGGAATCCAGTTCTGTTAATACCGATTATGTAGGCATAAACAGTCAGATAGCACTCAACAACAGAGTATATATATATATATATATATATATATATATATATATATATATATGAAAATAATGGAAAAAGTATTCCGACGAAATAGAAAAATAAAAAAGGAACAAACCAAGTTATGTGTTCATCAACGTTTCCTCTTTATTTCGGGACTTCTTCTGGATGAATGGAATTAAGAAAATAAAACACCAGTACAAATATTTGAAAATATATTTTTAATGAAATGAAATGTAAGACTATGTTCTATTTCGGAAACGGAAAAGTCATTAGAAATTAAAAAAGAAAAGTGGAGCGTAACGTTGTGAAAGAGAGTAAGATTTTTTTTATAACGTCATGTAGCCGTTAATATATTTAAAAAGATATAATGTAATTCATATTCTTTTTAGAACCAATATGTCTGTTGCAACTCGAACACGGATGTGCAACCAAAATGAAATGAGTGTATTTTTGTTATGTAATTTGTTGATTTTATGTATTAATTATTATAAATAGTGTTTTCTATGGTGTGAGAGAGTTAATCGATGTCTAAAATTAAATTATGTTCTTTTAATAGAAGTTTATTTATTAATGGCGATAAATTATAGAAACATCTACGTTGTTTAATTGTGTGTGTGTGTGAGAGAGAGAGAGAGAGAGAGAGAGAGAGAGAGAGAGAGACTGAGACTTTCTCTGGATGAATGAAACTAAGAAAATGAAACTAAGAAAACAGAACTTCATTACAAATATTTGAAAATATATTTTTGATGTAATGAAATGTATGACCCTGTTGCATTTCAGGAACGGGAAAAATCGTTTCAAATTCTAAAAAGAAGGGGGGGGGGTCATAGCGCCGTGAAAGAGAGTATAATTTTCTTTACAACATCATATAACCGTTAATATATTCAAAAAGATATGATGCAATTCATATTTTTTTTTGGAACAAATATGTCCGTTATAATTCAAATATAATTCAAAGATGTGCAATTAAAAAAAGGGAGTGTATTTTTGTTATGTAATTTATTGACTTATTTGTGATAAGCGCCGAGTCAAAAATGTATGTATTAATTATTATAGAGGTGGTTTCTATGGTGTGAGAGAGTTATCCTGTGTCTAAAATTTAATTATGTTCTTTTAATAGAAGTTTATTTGTTAATGGTGATACATTTTCGAAACCTCCGCGTTGTTTAAGTGTGCTTGAATTTTCGAAAAGCGCTGATTCAAGAAGTTTCCGTCGCGGTTTATTTGAAATAAATTTAACTATTTTTGCTTGTTTGAAGTCAAAAGTATGATTATACTGCAATGAATAAGAGAACAATGCATTTAGAGAATTGTTGTTTCTTATATCTATTATGTTCATTGAATCTTTTCCCTAAACTTTTTAAATATATTAATGGCTATATGATATTTTAAAAAAAATCTAACGCTATGTCCCCCCCCCTTTTTTTGAATTTTAACGACTTTTTGTATTTCTGAAAATTTACGTGTTTTTTGTTTATTTAATTTTTGCATGACGTGGTTACTAGCTTCAAATCCCGCACATAAATTTCATGTTTTTTTTTTCATTAACTGGAAAGAAATTTATATAAAATAGGTTTATGAAAAAAAACAGGAGGTTCTCTAGAGTGAAACGAAGAATAACGTATATTTTGGACAAAGTTACTGCATGGAGGCATGTGAAGCTTCCTCCCGATAAAAATATAGGAGTATGAAAATATAGTGACGAAAATGTAGGAGTGTGAAAAATTTGTTGATCATCATTCAATCCCGAGCAACGTCGGGTCACCCTATATATATATATATATATATATACATATATATATATATATACATATATATATATATATATATATATATACATACATATATATATATATACATATATATATATATACATATATATATATATACATATATATATATATATATATTAATCCACATACAGTACTGTTTCGCAGCTCATCAGTGCGGCTAGACAAGCTATTGCCTTAAGCCAGGATCGAAACCCGACCGCCCAAATGACAGTCGGAGCTTCTAACTATTGCGCTATTCGGCTGCTGCTATGCGGGCAGTGAATTAACAATGTTAAAATACCTAAGCTCAGTTTGTTTACACAAAGATCATCGCTCCATACGCTAATGGTAATTTGTATATCACTTCCTAATATGCTCAACCAACATAGGGAGCATTATATATATATATAATTGCATTTATTTGCTAAAAGAAAGTAAATAGTTGAAATTAGCCATCTTTAAAACGGAGAGCAAAGCAGTTTAAGATGAGATAAAATCTTGTCCAAACATTTAAGTTGGAATTACTTATTATAAACAACGTCAGGTTTTGTACCAGTTGTAAGAATTAAACAAAAAAGTTAGATTAACGAATTAGTTATGTCTGAATTGTTGCTTTCACAACTACGTACTAATTTAACATCTTTCATTTCGGGACGAATAGAATTACTATTTATAGTCGTAGTAGTGATAAGAATTCAAGATTACAAAACCAAGGGAGATATTGACGTTTCATTAAAAAATACTAGAAATAGAGAAATCCGACTCAGGGGTGTCCAAAATTTTTCGAATGAAGGGCCATATTGCTGACATTTTGGAGCTAAGCGATAAAAAAAAGAGCTGGATGTTTCTTTTTTTACTGTTTTCCTTATTATGTTAAATATTGGCAGGCAATCCCGGGGGGGGGATTCGAAGGGTTGCACATACGCAAATTATTTCAGTGTGAAGAATGCGGGATTTTCCATCATTAATCTAACGGAATGCATAATTTGACCCAGCAATATGTGAGAGGATATCAGTCAAAGGTTGAAACAATAGAAAAGGAAATATTGAACATTCAAATAGGAAAATAATGTTTTTATAAATATAATCGTCACAGACAAAAAGAGTCAGTCGATCAGGGAGAGAAAGCTTGTTACCATTTCCTCACCGCCCGCGAACCGCCCCAACCCGCATCACCTCACGCGCCTTTCAGAAACGTTACACCACCAATTATTATTTATAATAAAAATCTGATTTGTCGATGTGAAATAAAAGCAATATATTTTTTATAGATAAACTGTGTTGTGGTTTTACTCGCTGTCAGTATGTATATATTTTGTACCGGCGACAAAAGTGGATGTTAACATTTATATAGACTGAACAAACAAATTTGGAACAACCGGTCACAGCGAATATGTAAAAATCACTTTAGCTTTTTAGTGAAACTGGTTCTCCAAATCTTCATTCTTTTAATCGGTTTCTGAACAAAAGGAAAACACACACACACACACACACACACACACACACACACACACACACACACACACACACACACACACACACACACACACACACACACACACACACAATTGTCACACATTTGCATTTAATATAAAATTTCATGAATATTTTTACGTCTCCCTTAAGAGATAACTTTTTACCTAAATTCAACAAATGGATTACAGCCACTGTGGGAGTGTATCTGGCGACAAACTAGTGTCCTGTCACCAGGTGATTTAAGTAATCCACTCTGTTTAACTCTGTAAAAATGGAGTCTAGCATTTGTTCTAAAAGCCTGTACAATAAAATTGATCCTTCCTAGCAGATGCGTAGTCTGTACACTTTCTTATTGGAGAAGTAACATTTTCCACTGGGGAACCATGAATTCTGTTTGTCCTATTTTGACATTTCCGAAACATGTTGGTAAACAGCGGTTGATTCCAGTTTTTTATCAACCAATTTAAGATAAGTTGTTGTTTTTTCTCTTTACTGTTATATTGTTGGATTCCATTTTGTAATTGTGAATATTTTAGCGGTAAATCGGCTTATGCAAGTACTAAGTCTGCGATACGTTGAATTTAAACTGTATTTTATTTTATTTTGATTATAGTTTTTATAAAATACGCAAAGATTGTTAAGAATATATTGTCTGAAAAAACTTGGAATAAAAAAAAAGTCAAACATATATATAAAGAATGCAGTTTAAATTTTCGAAAAAAAAAACAAAAAAAAACAATAATCGCAGACTTAGCACCTACATAATCCGACTTCTAAAAAGTTTATAATTACAAGAGAATTCAATTATTTAAGGATGAAGAAAAAAGCCATAACTAAAATTAAGTAGAAATAGACTTAACATTCGCAGAAGCCGATTTCTGAAAAGTCTTTAATTGTAGAAGATAAGATTATAGAATTATATGAGGATGAAAAAAGAAAACCTTAACTAGATATTCGTAACTAGAAAACGGGGATCCTCAGCTGCTTACCATGTAGCCGTTTCGGATATTTAAAAACAAGCCAGCTGTTAAATACATGGCCCTCCAGTAGATAATACAACGCCCCCAATGAGAAAATGTAGACTAACACGGTTAGTATTTATACTAAAAAGAATAAAAAGAAAACTATTAATAATATGTATAAGTAAATTTAACAAGATTATAAAATCTATTCTGTGACATGTTAATTAGCATATAAATGCTATAAGAATAAAAATGCATAAAAGCTTAAGTGCCTTAGGTACCAGAAAGGCAAATAGATAAGAGATAGGAAAGCAAGCCATACAGATCGAAACACCCTAAATATATATACATATAGACTAAGTTTTGCAAATATACATGCCAAGAAAGGTGGGCTCTCTCTACCGTGCTAGAAAACTACTAACACCCGAAAGTATCCTGTACCTCTATAAGGCCACCATTCGCCCATGTATGGAGTATTGCTGCCACATCTGGGCTGGTGTATCTGCTACTAGTCTCTCGCTCCTTGACAAGGTTCAAAAGAGAGTCGCAAACCTGATAGGCTCTGAACTGGCATCTAAGCTTCAGCCTCTGTCCCATCGACGAAATGTTGCATCCCTCTGCCTTTTCTACAAGTATTTTAGTGGTGAATGCTCTGACGAACTGCAATCACTTGTGCCCCCACGACGTGTGCACCCTCGACAAACCCGGCAGGCTGCTAAATCCCACCCCCACCCTGTAGAGATCCCTAGATGTAAAAGATCTTTTTACTCCAATAGTTTCTTCCCCAGAACCGCTAGACTCTGGAATTCCATTCCAGGTCCCTGCTTCCCCAACAGTACTGACGTGCAGAAGTTCAAGTGTAACGTGAACCGACACCTTGCTGCCCAAATCCCTACATAGTACCCCAGTAGTTGTTGCCCCTGATAGTAGCCCTTTACACCAAAGTGGCAATTTGCCTTGTTTGGGGTGAAAATGTAAAAAAAAAAAAAAAAAAAAAAAAAAAAAATTTCCACGTTTCATCCTCGTGAAGATTCGTCAGGCTAATGCATTGACGAGTCTTCACAAGGATGAAACGTAGAAAATTCTGTGTAACTTAATTGTCATATATATTTTCAAAACTTACTACCTAGCTTTGCTTATGTATCGAATACTATCAAAGTAAATACTAATTGGCTGAAAATGCGAAGCTCGTTGTTTGTTTGTTTACGAACAGGCGATTTGAGCACTATAAAAAGCGGTGGCGGGTGTCTATTCAAATAGACATTCCGGGCGTCGATTCCATGGTCGAGTGGGAGAGCTGCCGACTGTCAACATGACGGTTCTAGGTTCAATCCTTGGCTTGGGAGAAATGCTAGTCTAGCGGCACTGTTGAGTTGTGATACAACGAAAAAGGACTGTATGTCGATGACTATATATATATATATATATATATATATATATATATAGCCATCCACATATAGTACTGTTTCGCTGTATTACAGCTCATCAGTACAGCTAGACAGGCAACTACCTTAAGCCAGGATCGAAACCCGACAACGCGTATGACAGCCAAGGCTTCTAACCATTACTCTAATCGGCGGATGCTGTGCGAGTCGTGAATTAACGATGTTTTGACATCGTCCGAAATACCTAAGCTTAATTTGTTTACACAAAGAGCATCACTTAATACGCTAATGGTAATTCGTGTATCACTTCTCAATATGCTCAACTCAAGATAAGGAGCATTATATATATATATATATATATATATATATATATATATATATATATATATATATATAATTATTTTTTTTTATTTTTTACTATAATAATTAAATACCTACAGACACTAGTGTTTCATCCTTTCGGGATTCTTCAGTGCAGTGTGTCACGATTACTACCAGTCGAACGATTCAAACCCCGCGACACGAGACATCTCTGGCTCGATTAGCGGAGATCGTATCCATTCGGCTACTATTAATCGTGTGAAATAGCGTTGAATTTTTTTTTATTATATATATATATATATATATATATATATATATATATATATATATATATATATATATATATATATATATATACACACACACACAGAAGGAGGGTGGTCACTAAAAGAGAGTTGAACCGACCTCAAAGGAAAAAACTTGTAGCGAATATCAAATTCATAAGCGGCCCTCAGTCACATGTACATCTCGATGAGAGGAGATGGCGACGTTGGTTTTTTTTTACAGTTCTTGCAGGGCGGTAGAAGTCTTCCTACATACAACACCTAGTATTCCCAAATGGTCCCCCATCTGACACTTACAGGTTCAATGTCGCTTAATTTCGGTTAGCTAACAAGAGTTGGTGTGTCAATGTAATTTTACTATACTAACATAAATGGTTTTAATATTCGTCTGATTGAAAGAAAATGTCCCGCTTGAATAAACCAATATTAATATAAAAGACTATCCACTTACAGACTTGTAACCGTCAGAACCCTATGAATGGAATTTCCCATCTGGATAAAATGGAGTATTCCGGCCTCTTAAACCCATTTCATATAATTTGGATTTTTCAGACTATTGTTCTCATACTGAGTGTCATTTTCGCAACGTTTTGGTCGATTTAACCTTCGAGCTTCTTCAGGTGTATCTTGTCGAATTCAGGAATCTGCACGGAATTTTAAACGGAACCTTTTATTTAATTCACGAGGTGGCATGTTCTCGTTACATCAGTCAAAACTGGATAGAGGTTGGTGTGGTGTGGTATATATATATTATACATATCCCCACAGTCGTTAGGAAATAGGGAAAATGAATTGTTTTGAGGAAGGAACGAACAACGCGTTTATTGAAATAAACGAACTTGGATTTATTTCGTAAAGAATCAAATTAGATGAAAAGGGTACAGCGCGTGTTTAGTTTGGCGTGCGCCTCTCGCTGTTAACTGGTGAGAAGGAAAGTCTATTGTTTTAGGGAGAGAGAGAAAGTGAGAAAGTCAATCCAGTTAATGGAGATAGTACGTACACCTTACACGCTTTCTATCTGTTAACTCTTGCCCCACGCATAGTATCAAGTGACGTGAAACGCGCGAGCGTGCGCGCCCCGCAAGGGAGCCGTTTGGTCCGTCGACCGCTCAAGTCGGAAGCCGACTCGAAAAAGGGAGAAACAGGCCAGCTCTCTTTCTTTTATAGGTGTTTCCGGTGATCTTTTGCGCATGTGTGGATTTCCTTTAAAAGGGAAGTGACGTTGCCCGTGTGTGCGTACATGTGCGCGTACGTGTGCGTACGTTAGCGTGTGTCTATGCACGTGAATGTGGTGTATGTACGTGAACATATCTACGTGTGTGTACGTGCGCGCGTATGTTTGTGTGTGCGTATGTATATGACAAGAAAAATGGCTTGAGATGTGAACGCGTGTTTTTGTGCGAGACTAGAAAGAGCGTGTACAAGGTCCTAAGTACTTCGCAATTGTATTTTTAGGTCGCCTACGCTAAGGATTAGATTTTTAATCTTTAAGAATATCAGTTTAAATTGATTTTTTCAAGTATTCTAACCACTGTGCCACTGACTCTTTGGCACAAGGATGTTGTGAAAATAACACCCATGATGAGAACAGTAGTCTGGATAATCCAAATAATACCAATAACCAATCCACATCTAAAAAAAAAAGAAAATTAGAAACGTAATCTCATTTCTAATCTCGATTAGTTTAAGTTCAACTGCGTCAGACAGCTGAGAACTAACTAATATTTTAAATAAATATACTATAGCTTTTTTTTTAAATCGTATTTTTTCTCATTCAATTACTACTCGTTTTCGTAATAAAAAGGGAATCCGTGCTAGGGCTTCAAATCAATATTTATCACGTAATTAGTTGAATCAGCAAGTAAGCTAATCTTGTTTAAACAAATGCTTATATGAACAATAAATCCTCCCACGTCATCACAAGTAGGTTGTCAACCTTTTATTGATTTTGCCTTCACCAATGTCGATTTCGGCGAGATTAGAAACGGACATCTAATTAATTCTAGAGAAATGATTGCAATGTTGTTGACGATAAGAGGTTGCATTTTCCTTGACAAAGATTTTTGAAGTGAAGTGGATTGGCAGTCTTCCTAATACAATTGTTTACTCGAGATAATTGACAGGCAGATGACTGTAGAATCATCTCTGAGCCCATATGAAAAATAAACTTGGTTATTTGACATTGAAGCTCAAAATGTTAGTCTAGAGCAGTAGTTCCCAACCTTTTTTTTATATGATGTCACACTATCAAGCCAGCCAGAATGTGTGTGTTGATGACGCTTCTCAACCTACATACTCAACGAAGTTTTGATTTATAGACTTCATATTTAATATATGGGATATTCAGACACGTGGAAAACATTTCAATTAGTTTTCACCCGAAAAAAAAGCAGCTTAGGGGTAAAAATCAAAATTAAAAAAATTGATACGTCAGATTCTCATCTGCTTTGAACTGTTTCCCGAATGCGCATGCGTGAATCGATCACAGGGTCCTTATGTAAATAATAAGTAGGTTTGCAAACACTTTTTAAAGTCGTGGCAAGCTGGCATAATGGTTAGAGTACTTGATTCACTGTCTTTAGGTTTTGGTTTCGATCTCAGATTGAGTATTTTCTTTATCCTTACAAGAAGTGAACCGTTTAGAAAAGACAATACTCGCATGCACGTGTCTCAGTTTCTGTATTAAGTAAAATATAATATTTATGCGTATTTTACGACCGGGCAACACCAAGCGGCCTGGTAGTAAAATAATAAAAAAAAACAGATTTCATAAGGAGAATTTTCATTCACAGAAAATTCCTCTTGTCTTACGAGCTGTGTATTTAAGAATCATTTGTTATCAAAATCAGGTTTGAATCATTAGCTTCGATGCAGATTCCGATAACAACTGATGTTCTGATTAATCGCGCATTACCATTGTCAACCACAAAAAACTTACCAATTAGTTAGCATGGATCGTTTAGATTTCAGCAATTCGGTATTTTAAATTGAACGCTGACATCATGATTAACAGATTAAATGTCTTTACTGAAAAAAAAAAACGAAATTAAATGGCTTTTGGTTATAATCTCTTCGTAGCACACCAATAACAATTCCACGGCACAGAGGTTAGGAACCACTAGGTGTATCAGAAGTTTTGTAGGAATTTTTGACACCCCTAACACGAAACTGCAAATAAAATATAAAAAAAAACTCGTAATTTACCTTTTAAAGGTGGGTTGCTTATTTTCTTTATGGATTATACTTCCAAAATAAACTATTAAAGTTGTATAAAAAGTAATAGAAATATTTTTTTTAAAAATAGTAATGAAATTAATTGACTTTTACGAGTTTAGTATTTTTCAATTTTTAAACTTTAAAAATCTATCAAAATTTTTCTATTGATTCTAGTTTTACGATATTTTCAGGGTCAATGTGAAATTTTATGCTCTTTCACATAAACCGAATATATATTTTAGACAAACGTTTTTTTTTAATTCACGCCCCCCATTTTCAAATGTCTATTAAAAAGTAAATAATTAATTCATGTACCAAAGTGTTATATATCACAAGTTGAAGATAAAAGATCAATAAATAATATATTCAAATTTAAAACAAAAAAAAGTAGTGTTTTTTTTTTAGAAATTTACCTGTAAAGTCCGAAGTTTAAAATCTTTACAAAAAAAACACACGTTGTTTGTTTTTTGTTTGTTTGTTTTTTAATGAAATCTTGGTCCTTGCTCCTTTAATTGAAAAAAAAAATTAGGGCTTGAATTACATTTTTCGAGGAGTTATAAGCTTCGAAAGATAGCGGGTGGAATTATTCAATAGTTTTCACGAAATTTCTGACACTGCTACCACTGGTCTAGATACTAGTCACGTAGAAGTGTAAGCCTCTGTTCAGTCTCGAAAGACAATGGATACTCCCTGTAAGAGTAGCTGCGCGTGTAATTATGAGGCAAAGGTTGAGCCATCACTAAACACCTTTCTCCTAAATCGGCACTGCTTGAGTCCAGTGACAAGGAGAGGTCCCGGACGACTGGAAACAATGCAGAGATAATGAAAGCACATACAGTAACTGGAATTGCCAAATTATCACCGAATTTTAGTATTGACCAGGCTCTACGTTGCTTAATATCGGTGATCTAACAGGAACCAGTGTGTCAACGCGATTATGTTGTAGTCACGTAAGATCATAAAATCGGCGGCAAATAATCTAAGACAAGAATGTGGACATGGGACCAATAAGAATTCAATTTTCTATGGCAAGGACAAGTTTACTAATTATTGGTTCGTTTATCCAAATAGGTCAGGTAAGAGAAAATTAGGTCAACTGATAACATGCGAACAAGTACTGTTATTATAGTGGAAAAGAAGAATTCCGATTGGCGCTAAGTGAATCTGATTGCCCTGAGAGAAACGAATTATTCAGTAACAGTGTTGTCAATTGAGCGGTTTGCCAGCTAGATCAGATTTTGTTTGGTATCCAAATAGTAAAATTGAAATCTTATCGTCAAGCGGTGTTTTTTTTAGTTTTATTTATTTTCTCACTAGCTGGACCCCCGGCGTTGCCCGATCGTACAATACGCTAAATATTATATATTACGAGGTAAAATTGGTCCGGTAAAGTAATTCCGCCCCCCCTAATAAATAAACAAATAAAAATGATAATGTCATTCATCAAATTTTGTCTGTTTTTGTTTACAATATCATATCAGTTGATATTTGGGTTTGGCGATGAATGCCCTGGAAAAGTCACTTCTGATTAATTTTTAGTTAAGTTTAAGAATATACAAACGAAGAAATGACTTGTGATGATTTTAAATTGTACTTCTTTTATCGTAAATTGAACTCATTAATAAGAAAAAATTAAAATAAAATTGGTGAGGTACCCCCGGGCTTGAACACGGGATCATTCGATCTGTAATCGAATGCCCTACCACCAAATTATATCTCCAGATGATAAATTGTTTTTTGATAAATGATTTGCTGAAATTTTATTGTTTCCAGTGTAACGTAAAATATTCCCTGTAAAAATTATTTTTCGTCTATAAGAAAGAGAGACTATTTTTAGGATAAGATTTTTTCGATATCGATATTTATCGGATGAATTTCTGTATTAAATATGTCTAAGAACACGGCCAGACATATAAATTACCTTTTTGTGAAAATTGCAAAAGATAGGTTTAGCGTTTCGAAACCTATGAGGAAGAAACTCACCCTCTCTCTCTCTCTCTCTCTCTCACACACACACACACACACACACAGTAACTTTTATATAATAGTAGAGCTTAATATTTTTTGGAAAATCTAGAAATGATGTTTGCCATCTAGTTAACATTTTTCAAATTTCAGTTAATCTATTTTCCACATTAATTTCATCTCTATTCATCATTTGAGACAATTTCTAAAGCTATCTTTTAGATACAGATATGCAAAATAGTACAATAAAAATTTCTATATTTTAAAACATCTTTCGATTCTATAAACCCGTAATGATAAAGACTTTATTAATCTTTTGTTAAATCTGACATTTCCCAATTAATTAGGCACAGAACTCGGTCATGAATTACGTTTCTATTTTTTTTTTCTAGTTTACATTTAAATTAAAGTGACGCATAACAATTTATATAAAACGTTAATTTAAAAATGTATGTGCAGCCATAAAGTTAAAATTATGCTGTTTTCTGGAGATATTTTGATTCTGACCTTGTTTGAAAACCTCAGTATCATTTTACTGATTCATGAATATTCGGATATAACGTAGTTGCGCCATCATTTTGGGTCGTGGAGTGAGCGTGACGTCACGTACTCAAATGCATATATATCGGAATAAAGTTCGGAAGGAACAAAAGAAAAAGAAGAAAATAAAAAGACGCCTGGGGATTGGCAAGTAATACCCGACGAGCACGCGCGAGTTCATTCTCTTTAGCTCCATCGAGAGGCGAACTTTGTGAAAGTTGTCGTTGTGTCAGATAGACTTACGGCATAAGTTATTCGGGTGCCGTGTATTGGGAGACTGTTGACGTGGTAGTGCTAGAGCGAACAACAACAACGTTACACTAAGAATCGTGTCGATTAGAGTTTAGGGTGAATTTTAAATATTCATGACTTTTACACTCAACAATGACCTTCAGCAAAACCTAGAATAGCTGGTTCTGCTCTACCCAAGAAAATGAATCATTTACTCTCTTAGATAAACCAATTACCTTGTTCAAGGAGAACTACAAGCGGAAATATTGTTTGTTTATGGAAGTTTTCAATTTCGGCTTCCTGGCATTTTTATGAGAACTGTTTTTGCTATAGGCAAAATATCATCTTTCAATTTTTGTGATGAGGATTGATTATTCGTATTATTTGGATTTTTCAGATTACTCTTCTCATCTTGAGTGTTATTTTCACGACATTTCGGTCGATGTAACCTCCGACCTTCTTCAGGTGTATCTTGTCAAACTCGGAAATCTTTCTGTCAAACTCGAAAATCTGCACGTATTTTCGGACGGAATGTTTTATTCAATCCAGGTAGGTAGTATGCGCTTGTTCTGTCAGCCATGACCGAGTAGAAGTCTTAAGTAATTCTCAATGTATATATTTTGAGTATCGGTCGCACTGAGGTTTGAACCTTTAACCTCCAAAAGAGTGTAAATCTACAACTGATTTTAACTAAGTATTTTATCCACCACGTTACGGGTCTTTGCTCAAGAAGGTCGGGGGTTACATCGACTGAAACGTTGTGAAAATAACACTTAAAATAAGAAAAGTAGTTCAAAGATCCAGTACGGACAAAATATCATGTATATCACCTCCTTCATAATTGTCATACTTCACAATACATCCGTAGAACATATTACGATGAGACTGCTTCCTAACTAACTAAAG
The DNA here is from genome assembly GCF_053919585.1 of Euprymna scolopes. Taxonomy (NCBI): domain Eukaryota; kingdom Metazoa; phylum Mollusca; class Cephalopoda; order Sepiida; family Sepiolidae; genus Euprymna; species Euprymna scolopes. The sequence continues at coordinate 187,754,782 of NC_136482.1, forward strand.
CATCATCATGTACAAGTCCAATGTCAACAACTAATTGTTGAGTCGTCCTAATAAACAATGAAATGGTTTATAAAACGCATCGTTAACCAATCAAATCATCTCAGTTCATCATCTAAACTGGCAGTCTCGTTTATCATTATCCTCGAGTGACTTATAGTCTCAGTTGTGAAACATTATTATTGCATTTTCCATCGTAGTTTAATCATGTATCTGAGTAAACGTAGCCAGCAGGTTTCACGAACATTTGTTTTTCATTTGGAATTCACGTTCGCATTCCATATGCGAACCTTGAACGGTCCCAACATTTCAATCATATACGCGTTGTGCGCACATTGGCATCATCATTGCCCGCGAGAATAATGCGGAATGGATTAAATTCTGCTGCATCGCGTTGTGTAAAGCAGGAGAGTATTATGTTTTCTTTTTTTTACTGTTAATTCACCCCAAACAAGGCACAGCGCCACTTTCACGTAATAGTCTACTATTTGGGACCAAATTTATAAGGATACTATGTAGGAAATTGGGCATGTTTGTTCACATTACTCTTGAGTTTATGCATGTCTGTACAGTCAGGGTAGCAGAGACCCTGTTGCGTGCTACGTAGATGAGCGAAAGAAAAGTTTATATCCATATTCGTTCGGAAAATCAAATACTTCGCTAATATTTTCATTGGAATACAAATCAGAATTCCGTCAGCTGAATGTTATATTTTTATGGAAATTGCTCCAGACAGAGCATTAAGCCACTTGAAGTAAGAAGTTTAAAACTGATTTCAAATTAAAATATCAGTCAACGATAAATATTACATGAATGGATTCGAACCCAGAAATTAGCAATTTTTCTCCCTTTGTCAGAAACTCCATAGAATGTAAAGATTAAAGGATAAAATAAGAAAAACGAGAGTTACAAGGCTGTTGAAATTTTACCCGTGGTTCACATTCTACTTTAGAGTTTGTGCTTTGTCGGATTCGGGTTCATCAACCAAAGGAAAAACACGCTTATTTGTATACACTTAGTTTAACACAAGTTTATATTTTACCAAAATAGCGGAAATAAACTTGTGGGTTCATACCTTTCCTAAAAGTATTAGTATGCATCTATTTTTCACCACACTACTCGAGGATTGTGTGACAAATACCCATAGTCCTCTAGGGAAAGCTAATCATCTTATATTGGTTGATATCACCCTAAGTTGTCGACCCCAAGCTAACAAGCCTTTGCTCAAAATGACAAGATGCTTTAAAAAGGCTTAGAAGCCACCAGAGAACACATAAGAGATGCCTATGGACTAATACAATTTCCCTCTGTGCTGAACAGTGTGCTAATGAGGCAGCCGGATTGCGTAAGGCATGCATTAAAGAACATCTTCCTACGCGGAAGTACAATAGCAAGCCTCACCATCACCAATGTTTCACTTTAAATTGTGCTGCTACGTTGCACAAAGGCAGCATGCATTCAAATAGATCATTGCATGTGACTCTGGGAATATGATATCTTTGTTCCGTGTCGAGTTCGTAACAATTAATTGATCAATTAACGTGATTTTGGGAATATGAATGCTGCGATTGCACAAAGGTTTCCTTCAACCACAAATCACATACAACTAGGCAAACGTTTATAGAAGCTATAAATAATTGTATGAGTGAAATAGCGGCAGTTAAGATCAGGCATACTGAATTGACTAGGAAACGTATTAAGTTGTAGAGAATAAAAACTCGTGATTTCTGGAAAATTTATCCTAGTGTGATGAATAATGGACGTTTTCTTAAACTATCCAACAAACAGGCCTTCAGGACAAGATCGAAGTGTAGTATCTCTTTTTCAGATGCTGCACTTCAATTTCTTGTTCTGTCAGTGGATGAGAAATCCTTCGCGACTGAGACAATTTTTATTTTTGTTCCTTTTCTCCACGTTAAAAAACGACCCTGGTGTCTAACTCTGTCCCGTGGGGAGGCATTGTAAATAGGAACAACCATGGTGTTGCTTGCACTGTGATCAAGAAAACCGATATGTTTGCCCAGCGATTCGCCTTCGAATCCACTTTAGAGTCAACAAAACACTCCCTCATAAATTTCCCTTTACGGATATGAGCCAGATTTGTAGAGTTGAAAAAAAATCACTCTTTCTCATTTCCGTAAAATCATACAAAACCTAGACACCTCCAAAGCTTGTTGGCCTAACCTTATAAACGCGATACTAATTAGGAACTGATCTCCCACGCTAGCACCTGTCCTCTCCAAACTCTTCTACAAATGCCTAGCTGTGTCTTGGTTCTCGGATAGTTGAAAAATTGCCTCCTTTGTACAAATATTCAAGAATTCTAGCGAAAGAACTGACTCAATTATCGTCCTATCAGGCTCATCCTCTGCTTTGCTAAAATCTTTGAGCTATTAATCAATCAAGCGCTAGTCCATTACCTTTTTTTGACCAATAGAACTGATTTAGGAAACCCGTTATACTGCAGATATTTTAACCGTCATATCCGAACGCACATAGCATACACTAGATAATCTAAGAGAACCTAGAGCTGTAACACATAATATATAAAAAGCCATTGACAAAGTCTGGCCCAAAAGACTTTTCATGCTAATTATATCCTATGGTATTTCTGAACGAATTTATATATCTATAAAAGTGAAATTATTAGCGTGTGTGTGTGTGTCTCTATGTGTACATTTTCCTACCAAACTACTCTGTCAATTTTCAATCTACAGACTCGAAAATTGGCATAAGGATACAGCAAAGTCCTGTGCAAAGCACAGGTATCTTTCCTAGTTGAAAAATAAGGATAAAGTGTCCAACATAGTATACGCATTTACACACTTGTTTACATGCAAGAAACTAGGGACCCAACACGTTGTAGCAGAGTAGGTCGTAAGGAACAGAAGACAAGTAATAGCTCGACTTATTTTTTTCCGTTGAAACAACATTTTCTTCAGGGTACTTTCCCGGATAAAACGTGACCATGCCTTTTCTCTGACCTTTGCCCTTTCAATCGTGATCGTGATCAAGATCCGCTTGAATGTAATCGTCGATTTGAGCACAAGTTATTTTTATAGTCTTTTTCTTTTTCTTTATCGTGACGTTACTTCGAACACAACTCGGGATTTGCATACAATCGCCATACGCGCATCCGCGCTAATGTTACAAGTAGAAACTACGTTCAAAGAGGAATAACTCTTAACAGAATTATACACGGTCTTCTAACAGTTTGTTAATTTCAACAAGATTGTGATTACACGGAGAAAGGGTTACAGGGAGAATGCTTTCAGGATGTTATTTGGATTATTGTTAAAAGAAATCATTTCCGAAATAGAAATGTGTATAAAGTGAAACCATCTGGCTGTCACCATGGAGAATAGTCAGATGCAAAACAGTGACGTCATCTTAATGGCGGTTTTATCTTTCTGCAATCGTTTAATTTATTAATCTGCTACTACGGAAAAACTATTAGAAGGCGCAGGAAACATTTGGAACCAATGGTAATATACATTTGTGCATTGAAATGTACGTTATTGAATAGCATCCCTAAGTGCAACACTTGTTACAATTTGTGGAGATTAAAAGAATAAAATAAGCAGATCTACGACGAAATCCAATGAGATTGTTGCTATTCACTGACATTCCAATCTATTATCAGCATCAAAGGCAATATATAACTGCATCTGCATCAAATGAAATATATGAATACATACAACGTAAGTAATCGGCATTTAGCTTTTCAGAATGGTTACACTAAAAGAAGAAAATTCATAACTACAATAATCCTGAGCATTTTTTCTCCCCAATGAAATAAATTTATGCATCATATTAGTGATCGATAATTTTTACAGATGATATGTATATATGATGGGACCATTCGAATATTTTTCCTGATTCGTATACAATTGCCGATTCTATACTAAATTCCCCATTCCCATGCATGTACCGACTTTACTAAATTCCCGATTCGATAAAATACCCTATTTCGATTCTTTATAAATCTCAAAATATTTAACTATAAAATTTAGATTTATTCCCAATTATCATTATATATTATATTATATATTATATATATATATACTAGCATGGGTGCCCGGCGTTGCCCGGGTGTTTGGAGGTGTATGCTGAGCAAAAAAAAGGGGGTAATTTTTTAAACTTTGACCCCTATTATGACCCCTGAAAATTTATTGTTTTGGCCTCAAATCAGGTTATTAAGTTAGATCCATGTCCACGGAAGCTATATCTAAAATTTCAAGTGTGTAGACCCAAAATTGTCGGAGAAGTTTGGTAGAGTTCTCAAAGCTCAAATCGTTGAACTTTGACCCCTTAATCGCCAAATTTCTGGCTAAGAACCGATCACATAGATTTTTCCAAATCTCAGTACCCTGTATATCAAATTTCGAGTCTGTAGACTAAAAATTGACAGAGTTATTTCGTAGGGAAATGTACACAGACACAAACACACACACACTTTCACTTTTATAGATATATAGATTTAAAATTTGAGTCTGACAGAATGACAAAATTATATTGCAAACCGATATATTAAACAAACGAACTTCAAAGAGACAAATGAACACATAAGTAAAAACAATTTGTATTAGAAAACATTTATTATTCCACGTCTTTTTTTACAGACCTGACGACTGAGGTTCGCTCTTAATAAAAATTGTTTTTTATAGTCTTAATTTTGACTTCCCTTTTCATAAAAAACTAAAAAAAAATCAAGAAAGAAAAGAAATTTAATTTTATTTTTTCATTAATTTCTTTCTGTGCAAAGCAATTCTTTCAAACTTACTCTGTTTCCAAAATGTTTTTATTTTATTCCCCTCCCCCTTCATTCATTTTCCTCCGCATCCTGGCAAGTATTAAAATAAACCATTTATAATATTTATTTATGGATTTATTTACTTATCATTTCTTTTGTATCGGTAAATGAATTCCATTAAAAAAAAAAAACTGTAAAAGTCACGTTAAAGGTGATTAAGTTGGAAAGTAAGTAAAAATTTACCCTTTTTACTTTTATACGATTTCTGATCACTTTGAAAAAGGTGTGTGTGTGTTTTAAAAATGTTTTTAACTGCTATAATCTCATTTATATATATATATATATATAACAACGTGAGTATTCATATCGTGGGTTTGTATTACTGTACACATAGATTCGAAAAAATAGTCAAAAACAAATATATAAATAAATGTTATCAAAGGCAAGATAAGTTACTTTTCTACCTAACTGGATATATTTTTTGTGTTTTTATTCAATGTAATATATTTATTCAGCTCGAAAAACATACAGTGTTTACCGATGTGTTGGAAAATTCAAGATGGCGTCTCACACCCTCTTTAACACGGTAAGTTTGGGAAAAGGTGTTATAAATAAAAAACTATACAAAATACTATTAAAAACCCGCCGAATATATGTCAACCTATGTCACGGTAACATATATTGAGCGAGTTTTTAACAGTATTTTAACAGGGCACATCGTAAAAACTGACCCATTAATTTTCCTGAAGTAAAAACTATATAGTTTTTAAACTTTTAAAACTGTACATTATAAAAAGAAAACTGTTCGAGTGATTTTTTTTTTTTACATGGGTGTCACCACTTATCAAGGCCCAGAGGCCACTCAAGGATAAGGGTTAATAGGTATATACATTAGTCATTGTGATTTTAGCATAGTAAACAGTGGGAATTTTGTAACTTGGATTACTTGAAAAAGAAAACTGTTCGAATGATTGAAAATGAAAACAAAATAACAATGTAAATATATTGATAAGAAAAAAACAAAAACAAACGAAGTTTCCGTTTCAGGAACCCGAGTTTAATTTTATGTCGTAATCATTCAACTCGTTAGCGGTTTTATTCAGCGATTAGGGATAACCATACGACATATCTAATTACCAAAGCGATTTTTTTTTAATTTTTTTTTTTATTAAAACTAAACCTGTTTAGTTTTAATGAACCAATTTTTTTAAAGCCAACACTTTAGTTATTTTGAGAGCGTGCAACTGCACCCGAAAGGTTGATTAGGAAACTCCAAATCCTTTTATGACTCGAAAAAAAAAGGGCTTTTTATCGGCTTAAATGATAAACTAATGTTAAATATTAGTATTTAATATAATGAGATATCAATCTACACAATTTGCCATCGATTCTGAAATAAAATGAAATCCTGACATTGTGATCATTTTTGCAGGTGTTATGTGCCAAATATTGAAATAAGAATGTTTAAATTCAATTATTGTAATTTAAGTCTTTAATTTTAAAGTCGATTTTATTTATAAAATATCTTTTTAGAAATCAATCTCAAAAACAATCTGAACAATAAATCTCTTTTGTTATGGCTAAGTTTTTGTCAAGGGTAGAAATTATAATAGACAAGTATTCATCCATGATGACATTTTACCGATTTCCTGGTTTACAGGTATTCTTGCTAAATTTCTTCGAAAGAATTGACATAAACAATACTTCAACTAAATACGTATATTTCATGCAATAATGACTTTTGTTTCTTCTGACTTTTCCTAAACTAAACATAAAACATCGGTTAGGGTTAGTTTAACATTCTGTAAAAGTACCTTCCGTTTTTTTTTTTTGTTTTTTTTTTGTACTTCTGCAGAGAAGGTAAAAAACCGATAAAAACTGGATATATTTTTCGTGTTTTTATTCAATATAACATGTTTATTCAGCTCGAAAAGAATACAGTGTTTACCGATGTGTTGGAAAATTCAAGATGGCGTCTCACACATTCTTTAACACCGTAAGTTTGGGAAAAGGTGTTATAAATAAAAAACTATACAAAATACTATTAAAAACCCGTATGTCAACCTATGTCACGGTAACATATATTGAGCGAGTTTTTAACAGTATTTTAACCGGTTTTTTATTTATTACACCTTTTTCCAAACT
>NC_136482.1:187771676-187774176 GCF_053919585.1 Euprymna scolopes
GAGATTTGAGAAGAATAAAAGACTGAACTCGGACGGATATGCGGCTGTGCTTTTGCTCAAGTAGAGAAAACGCCGAGAGGAGAGGAAAGTCCCTTTCTAAAGAAAGTTCCTAAAGAAAGTTCCGGCTGAAAGACGGAAGGACCCAGCAGTTTTTAAGTTTTTAATATTAAGTGGCATTTTAATAATTCATTAACATTGTGAATTTATTCAAAAATAAATACAATTACGACTTAATGCATCATAGAAACATTGGAGTCAGTGTTCAAAAGATTACATTACTTTGAGTGAAATGAAAAGGTTTATTTATTACTAGATAGAGAGGGGCGCCTGGCTTTGATCGTAAAACACGCTTAAATATGATATTTTAATTTGTCCAGATTTCGTATTTATTATTATAGGGTCGTGATTTCCAAAGTAATAAAAAGTACTTGGGTGCCATCGGTTAGAATCGAAACGGAAAGGAAAGCTGTAGCATTCAACGCACGTGACGTTACAATTGTAATAACGTGACGTTACAATTGTAATAACGTGACACGCATATGAAGTAATGAAAAAAAAAAAACTAAGATGAATGTACAAAATGTATAACGAGTTTTTAAATTTTGACCCATTTTTAACTCCTTAAAAACTATTTTAACCGGCTAAAGAAAGAATCAAGAATTAGACAAGATACACATTAATAATGTAGGAGGTTACATCGGGCGAAACGTTATGTAAATAACACTCACGATGAGAACATAGTAAAAAAAAAAACAAATATAAATTATCAGTCGTTATTTAAAAAAAATCAGAAAGAAAGACGTTGTCATGACAACGGGGAGATGATCGAACTAATCAATCCAGATCCTGCAGATCTTCATGCTCTGGTAATCTGTGATGAAAGCTGGATCTACTGCTATAACCCAGAGATCAAGTGACGGAGTTCCCAGTGGAAGCATGCTAGCTCTCCCAAATCCAAGAAAGCCGAACAGCGAAAACCGACCCAGAAACTTATGATTGTCCCCTCTTTTTTTTTTTGAGAGCACGGGCATGATCCACATGCCCTGGGTTCCCACTGGACAGACAGTCAACAATAAATACTATGTTGAGGTTTTACGGGAGTTCAGGAAGAGATTCTGTTGAAAGAGGCCAGCTCTCCTCAAATCGGGTCAGAGGTATTTCCACCAGGGTAATACACCAATCCATAACTTCATCCTTGTCACAGAGTATTTAACTAAGATGAGCATCAAGACAGTTCCTTACCCTCTTTATAGTCCAAGCCTTGCTACACGTGACTTTTGGTTATTCCCTAAGCTCAAGAAACACCTTTGAGGCTGTTGTTATGAGACAATTGAGGAGATTTTTTTTACAAGGTGGTCACCACTTATCAAGGCCCGGAAGCCACTCAGGGATAAGGGTCATTGTAAGTACAGTACGTTAGTATGGATATTTAGAGTGTCTACTTAAGGGGGCGGTTCATCAGGAATTTGTTTACGTTGGACTTGAAGACATCCAAGTTGTAGTCAGGAGGGAAGCAGGCAGACGGAACAGATGAAAGGCTTTGACGAGGGTCATTGACATGCTCAAACAAAAGAACTTCCATGGAGGTCGTTGGAACGGTACAGCAAATGTACTGCAGCCGGAAGAGATAACGTTGAATGTGGCTAGAGTTTCATATGAGCATAATCAATAAAAGTGCCCATACGGAAAAGTGTTGAAACTTTTTTTAAGACACTTGTAACTTTATATGTAGTCGATTGGTCGAAGAAATAAACTCAGTTGAATTATGTATTGTCAAAGCCTGGAACTTTGTGTTATACGATAAGTATCACATGGTAAGGTAATTCCATCTCGCAGATCGACAAACATGTAAAAAAAGACTTATGTCACATGACGTTATTTTCAGTCGAACCATGCGTTCTTTTATTAAACCAGATTTACATCGGAATGAAGGTGAAAAGGAGATCCCAAAATGGAGGAGGATGACATTGTCTCACTTGTGATGGGAAAAGCATACTCAACACTCTTTTCCCGTGTTATATAGCCTGTGTGTATAACAATATTGCCAGTATATATATATATATATATATATGATGATTGCAACGTCTTGTCAGACAAGTGCCACTCCCTCAGACATTTAAAATCCATGAGACCAAATGTCTGAGGGAGTATCTATATAAATATGATGTTACAGAGTCTTAGTTTTGTACGACAGCTAAGTCTCTCTCTCGGTTCAAAATGTTGAGATCCAGCAACAAGCAAGAGCAAGATAGCCAGCAACAAATTAAACTGCAGACCAGCTAAATGCGGGTACACGTCTTCCGCTTTATGGTTTTTTAAATCAGAGGTTTGCTTCTCCTAGGAAGGTTGCCTTCACCACGGCTTACGGGAGCCCTCTCTACCCCAAATATATATATATATATATATATATATATATATATATATATATATATATATATATACATACATCTGTTAACTTATGCGTGTTAAACGTTTTGTTATATGTAATTGTCTAGTGTTC
>NC_136482.1:187779176-187824176 GCF_053919585.1 Euprymna scolopes
TTATCGAATTTCCATTACTGTACTCAGTAACACAACCTTTGAGTGGTCTCAGGACCTTGATGAGCGATTACTATATGATGTAAAAAAAATCTTGTAGCCGCAAAGAGAGGGAGGGAGGGAGTGTGGAAGAGAGAATGGGGAGTGTGGAAGAGAGAGGGCGAGAGAGGTAGAGAGAAAGAGAGAGAAAAAGAGAGGGAGAGAGAGAGAGGGGGAGAGGGATATGACGAGCAAAAGAGATTGACCTTGAATTTTGTCTTTTTTATAGTTCACAGCAAACACATTTTTTTTCCTGATTTAATCAATCTAAACCGTGCTCAGTTGGTAACCTAACGAGTCACATTTTCCCTCGTATGTCTGCATTGATGTCTAATTCCAAAGGTTAAGTGCCTTTCCAAAAGCATAATAATCCACACTGAATTAAACTCCCCATGCGTTTTAAGCGATTACGAGTGAACATTTTTAAAATAGAAGAAAAAAATGCTTATTTCAGAATACTAAGTGGAAATAAAAAAAAAAAAGCCGTAATTATTTTAGAATTCCGAGTGGGGAATCAGTTTCATACACACATTTAACTTAGAGCAATGCACCCTTCCAGATTCATTCTCACGTTATGGGACAGTTAATTAATTACTATATAACTTTCTGAGAATGAGACGAAAGCAACGTCGAAAGAGAGCTTCATTATTTAAGTAAATAAGATATAGATAACATTGAAATCCTTATTCATAACTATACACGGCTCCTCCCCTTTCTGAGGGAATCAATAGATCATAACTTTTGACCGACGTAAGACGGACAATAAAAAGTAGTATTCGTTATAGTAGTACAATACACAAGCAATCCTGCAGGTGAAATAGAAAGGAAAATAACGGCCACTGTCAATATGAATCGCGTATTGATTGTTCCATTATGAATCGCTGTTAAAATGTCAAGCAGCACTTAAAGAGATCGGAGAAAGATAGACGTCAGATTATTAGCGGAAACCAGTCGCCATTTGCATCAGAATTGTTTTGGCTTGTTAACAGGATTAACCTATACGTTTACATTTAAAATGCTAAGCTCTTTAATAAATTGACTGTCAGAATTGGTCAAATGAGAAGGCAGCACACGTTACATACATACATACATACATACATGATGATGATTGCAACGTCTTGTCAGACGAGTTCCACTCCCTCAGACATTTAAAATCCATGAGCCCAAATGTCTGAGGGAGTATCTATACAAATATGATGTTACAGAGTCTTAGCTTTGTACGACAGCTAAGTCTCTCTCTCGGTTCAAAATGTTGAGATCCAGCAACAAGCAAGAGCAAGATAGCCAGCAACAAATTAAACTGCAGACCAGCTAAATGCGGGTACTGGTCTTCCGCTTTATGATTTTTTTAAATCAGAGATTTGCTTCTCCTAGGAAGATTGCCTTCACCACGGCTTACGGGAGCCCTCTCTACCCCAACACACATATACACACACACAAATATACACGGTGCTAGTTGGCCGTTGACCCAGAAAAAGAGTTCATTCGCCCTTTGGAAGGTCTTGTTTTTAATCCTTCAGGGAGACTAGCCGCCCTCCTCACCAAACAAGTCTGGTGGGGGAACCAGTTTAGTCGCCGGTGATCCGACCATGAGGCAGGTAGTACTGGGTTACATGGTACCAGTAGCATATGACATGACCTGACATACATACATACATACATACATACATAAATACATGACCTGACATACATACGTACATACATCATACATACATACACACGTATACGTATATTCCTATTTAAAGTTAGTGCGAGAGCACCATTTTTCAAGGAGACAGAGGCTGTTGAGAGTTCTACAGAGACCAAATACAAGCCCTCTTTTCTGGATTTGAAACCGACAGTACCAATGCAGTGCTGAGCATTTGTAATCATATACGTGTTATTTTAGAGGCGGCGAACTTTAAATTGACAACTCTATTTTCTTTAATTGGAGATTTTGCAAGTATTGGATTTTTTGAGTTTAGCTTAGTTTGGCAATTCACCATGAAAAGATTAACACCCGAGTCGCGTTTGCATAGTGCAAATGATACGATCCACTTGCTGAGAGAAACGTTAGATAAACGAATAATTTGGATTTATGAACTGACCGCCTTATTCATGCGATTTATTCCCATTAGATTATTTTCTTTGGGGATATGAAAAGTACAATGCCTACGCTGATAAACCAGACACAAAATACTACTTGGGCGACAACATTCGACACGTTAATGTATAAATACATCCTAATTCAATGCATAGAGTTTGTGAAAATTAAACCTATAGATTACGCCTGATACGTGCGTGTTGCGGGGTCATATGCCCAAAACTGTATTTAAATTAAGTGACAAAAATTTATTTTGGGAATAAACGCTATATTTGTGCCATATTTTTTATGATTTATTTTAAGTTACAGTTCGCTACCTCTAAAAACACACACACATATAATTATAAATATTTTTTTTTATATCTACAGCCACTAGTGTTTCATGCTTTCGCAATCATCAGTGTAGTACGTGAAACGTCCTACCGGCCGGGAGAATCGAACCCAACCACGAAGCCACCTTTGATTCCATTTGCTAAGCCGTTACCTCCGAGCCACTAACAATTGCCACGAGGATTAAGGGGATTTAACAACCTATAAATGTCAAATTCGGTCGCAGAGAATAAACTGTCGAGAGGGTTCAAACGATCGTAATTGTTTTTAGTTTTTATTTGCCAGAGAGTGCTCACTTTTAATACTTCTTAAAAGGGATATATATTAAAGTTATGATTCAGCTCACACATCTTATTTTAAAAGTAAACAATTTTTACATGTTCGATGTGTGACTCATAACTAAGACTATGACAACAACATACTCTTTTTTTTGTTTTGATTCTCGAGTTTGTATCTGTTTATATCTTATTTGCTTTGATATAGAGTGATATGGTTCTCAGTTGATTAACTTTGTCTGTGTCGGCTATATACTCGAGAGTCAAAACAAAGAAAAGAATATGCTGTTGTCATAACTAAGGCTTTTTCATTCTTTTGACTCAAGTATATATCCGACACAATAAGACACAGTCAATCAACCGAGAACCACATCAGTTTATATAAAAACATAAGATATTAACGGATATATATACTCAAGAGTCAAAACAATGAAAAGAATATGCTGTTGTCACATCCCTAGTAATAACTATAAAGAGTTATGGGTCGAACGCATTACACACACATTTCGGCTTGAATTGAAAAAAAAAGTAAGTTTGAGAAGGTTGTTTGTTGCACGACATTTACTCTAATAGAGTTGAGCTGGCTTCCCCGGAAGGAGGAAGTGTCAAGGGATTATTAAATTCACACAGGCGGTCTACAAGCGACTGTAATGCTTGCGAAGCCAATTGAATAAAGGTACATATAACACAGTAAAATCTAAAACTAAGGACTAAATAGTATTACTGCCGACGGTGATATTCCCATTCGTTTATAATGTACTATTCCAATCTATTATGACACTTATGGCATGGGTCGTGTCTTGAGTCTTCATTGTGTGCAGGGTTTTGCCATTTTACTTGATAACAGAAACCGTTCGGCTGAAATTGAACGCTGCATAGAATAAAGCGAACAATACATTTTTTCATATAAAAATAAAATTATTTATTTTTGACAATGGCGGAACATATTTAGTTAAGACCCGTTGAGAGCCGACGCGCGCAGCAAAACTGCTACTTGCGTGCGTAGCGCACCAAGATGTAAGTCTTAACTATTTGAAAACAATACAATTATAATTCAATTCTCTCTTCAGTGAAAGTGAGAGAAAGAGAGTAATAGAGAAAGAGATAGATAGATGGATAGATAAACAGAGAGAGAGAGAGAGAGAGAGAGAGAGAGAGAGAGAGAGAGAGAGAGAGAGAGAGAGAGACATTTTAACGCATATGTTTTGTTGTTTCAAATTCAGCTACCCGCATGCAAGGCTGACCTTTCTCGAATGATTTTAACATTGCCAAATTCTTATAAACACTTGTAAGTACAAACCTGGTTGATATGTTCTAACATGTTCAAAATCACACAACACCTGCAAGTACAGAACAAGTTGGGTACAAGGTTATGAGTTAGGTATAAGGTTTATTCATGCAAATGCCTCAAGTACCCCGAAAGGAAGTTACGTCATTGTGTTACATGATAAAGTGTTAGCCCCTTTTCATGTAAGTAAAAAAAAAATAGGGAATTAGTTAAATGTAAATATGAAATAGTGGGTGGTATTTTTAGAAGTACCAAATACGGCACCAAATATTCGTATATGTTATGTAATTCTTATTCGAAGAGGACTGATGTTATTTGTTGTTGTTCATATTTGTGAGAGTCTTAGAGTGATAGAGACAATCTTAGAGACTTATCTAGAGATTGTCTTTAGAGTGGTGAAAATTCCAATCATAAGTTAAAATAAATACAGAATGTTATTGAAATAAGGAAGTGCAATTGTTTAGCTTACATATCTGTATATGGAAAAGGAATGTAATAATGAAATTTGTTTCTGTAAAAATTAAAATAAGCAATTTAATCGTCAATTGGACTTGTAAACATATTTTGTAAAAATGTTATTCGAAAAATAGGTTACTGAACTCAGGGTCATGTCAAGTTTGGCAACGTGACGCTTGCCATCCAACGTGCTTTATGAGCGCATGTTTAATCATGCGATGACGTGACGTATACTCAATATAGGAAAGAGTTCGAAGTTAGTTAGGGAGAGTTACATCAGTCAGATCGGAGGAACAGAGAGGTTCAGACCTATTCTCGGCACCCTCTGGAAGCGAGGGGGGTTTAGAGATAACCATGTAACAACTTTGAATTCCTGAAATACAAAATCATGGACCGGTCATGAAATAAAGGACGTCATCATCTTTGTGTATCTGTGTCTTCTGTGTTCATCATTACAACGATAAAGGTAACGTGTTTATATTATATGCACAACTATGAAAACGTAAATTTCAAACGCACTATCTCTCGGTCTATCTATCAATATATTCATAAATCTCCTCTCATTGAATTGGTTCTCTTGTAGTAATATGTACACAGTCTGTTATATATATAAGAACTGTCTCTCTCTTTTTATATGTATCCTGTCTCTCTCTTTATATATACCTGTTTATGTCTCCAATATGCTATCTCTTACAACATGAACATCTTAAGACACATGGACACTCTTAAGACAATCTCTAGATAGGTCTCTAAGACTGTCTATCACTCTAAGACTCTCACAAATATGAACAACAACAAATAACATCAGTCCTCCTCGAATAAGAATTACATGACATATACGAATATTTGGTGCCGTATTTGGTACTTCTAAAAATACCACCCACCACGTAACAATTGTGCCAGACTATTACCTTCGATTATTAATAAACGGATAGAAATGTCATAATAGATTAAAGCTGGCTTGTACAAAATCATACAGTGAATGAAGATGAAAGAGATAGAAAGTCAGAGATCGATTACTAAAGTTATGAACAGATTAAGACAAATCGAAACATTTTAAATGAAAGTTATTTATCTGACGAATATGTTATACTTACGAACATTAAGTATCTTAGAGTATATATATATATATATATATATATATATATATATATAAGATGAGAAATACATTCATTTCTAATCGAAATGTTCTTAAGCCAATTTTGTTTTTGTATCTGTATAATCCTGGCTGTCTCCTCTTCTGATGAAAGGCATTTAGCTTCCAAATGCCATGGCTAAATTGTCTTTTATCCCCCTCATTCCTTATTGATCTGATAATATAATAAAACAGACAACCCCAGCACACATCCTTGATACGGGGACACGGATATTTTACTTAGGGAAAAACCTTTCTTTCTCTGATGACGGGTAAAACCAATCAAAATAGTAAAATCTGTACACGATTAAGAGAAGCAATTCACATCGTATATAAAAGATGAGAAATACAAGTTTACTAAAACATTATTATATGATCATATCAATAAGGTTGGAAGACGATAAAGAAAGACAAACTTCTTTAAGCCATGTAATTTCGAAGCTAAATACCTTTCAGCAGAAGAGGAGAAAAGCCAGGATTATACAGATACAAAAAAAAATTGGCCTAAGAACATTTAGATTAGAAATTAATGTATCTCATTATATATAATATATAATATAATATAATATATATATATATATATATATATTATTTGTTGTCACTCTAGTTGTTTTTGCGATATTGAGAGTGAATACATTCGAATAACTCCTGCGGATAAACATTTACCTAAATGTTGAGGAGGAAAGCATTATCTTTTACTAGTGTAATGAATCCTATATGGTGTATCTATATTTATAAAATAATTATCCGCAGGCACGTATTTCGCCGCCTAACGGTTCATCAGCATAGCTGAGTCTAATAAGATTCAAAACTACGACCCCAGTTCGACGGACTTGCCACTAGGCTACGAAAGCTCGCAAGTAGCATAAATTTTGCAATTTTTACTGTTGTTTTTGTGATGAGGATACTTGAACGTATTCAAGGTTTCAGTTATAAAAATGAGATGTAACTGAAATCTCCCCATCTCCTCCGTATTGGTAATCGTCAAGACCTCCTCGAGCTTTAAACATTTATTTGAACTGCTTAACCCACTTTTCAATTTTTATTTCTCTATGGAATCTCATGTAACCCATAATACCCGTTACCTGTTTACTTATAAACTAACGTGAAACTAATTGATTTCTGAAGTCTTCACTTAGCCACCTTGCCTCCATGTATTCCTTGATATTCCACCCCATCTCCTCGCACCATTATTGTACTCAGTTACTTCATTTCTTATTCTATTTATAAATAAACGTCTTGAATCATTTTCGTTTTTACTTAACTAAAATTATAGACGCTACAGCTAGCAAATTCTCATATTCCAACGCTATTAATAAAGTTTACCTAATCACTTTTTTTTTTATTAGCACTTACATTTGAATTCATGGTTGGAAACATGACGTCAATCATAAATCGCTGACGTCACGCCAAAAGTAGAGTTATTTTTCACGGTAACGTTTAACAAAGTCCTAACAGATAAGTTAGTAGCATGTCAGGCTGCAGATCGCAAGGTTTTGATTTCAATTTCCCGCTTTATGCCTTGGAGATTTATTATTTTACAGCTAAGGGCACCCAACCTTGCCCGTCATAAAATATATTTTTAATTCATGCAGATTTCGTACGTATTATTACAGAACCAGTTCCGTATTAAATATGATATATATATATATATATATATATATATATATATATATATATATATATATATATATATATAGTTCATTATTCTTTGTAGGAGTACAAAATTTATAGAACACAATCATGAAGGGGAGACTCAAATTCATGATTAAAAACGTTTAAAATGAATTCTTGTGCAGCAAACTTTAGCACGAACTCTTTTTCAATCCTGACTCATGCTCACTCGTTATTTCATTTAAAGGTCTTAGAGACTGTTCACGTTCGTTTTAGAAGGCTTTCTCTCTGTAAACAGAGGGAATACCTCTTGGGTTTGAGTGTGATTAGTCTCTAGGATCTTCGAGTTTCTGTATTTCAATCGCTTTCTCCCATTTCCTCCCCTCATCCATAACGTAACGCAACGTGATTTTTTGTACATATTTTCGATTCCCATTCATTTTTTTTCTTCTCCAAAACAAATCCCTCGATACAATTTTGATAAAACGAGGGCGAAACCGTTCAGCTGACTCCTCCATTTTTCTACTCTCTTCACCCCTTAACTTTATTTTAAACGTTTTTAATCATGATTGCGTTCATATATATATATCGTACTGATTTCAAAACTTTAAAAATAATTTAAATACCATCAGCTGGGATTGAAACCAAATCATTTAGCGCTTTAGTCGCATTCCCTACTGTTTGAACTAACTCGATAAATAGATAAGAAAGATTTAAACTCAAAACACTTTTAGCTTGTTTGAATTTGCGCATGCGCAAAATAATAGAAATATGTCGGCAAATTGAAATGAACATTTTGCATTTCAACTTGTCGATATAATTCTGCACATCCATCTAAACACAGATTTTACTCATTATAAACCATTCTTGGTGTATGATTGCTATTTCCTGTTAATTTCAGTGTTATGTGACCAGTAGTTTAAGAGTTTATCGATTAAACACACATACTATATACATTCACTGTTTTATTTACATAGATTATTAATGCAATGTTCCTCATTTCTTAAATTAGTAAGATCTATTTCGAAATAAAACAAATTCTGCAATCTATTTATTACGTTTAAAAGAATCCTGACTGAGAGAAAAAAAAATATTTATATAAGATATTTTATTTCATCCTAAATAGTCTACGACCTTTATGCATGACCATTTATTACAATTATTTTTATCTTCTTACTTGTTTTCTTTCATTTAAACTCGTATGTCTTGTGATCTGTTCATAATCAATATTTTATTCATAAATTAGTTTAGAAATTTACATACCGAACTTTTACTTTTAGAAGCTGATAATTTAATATTTCCTCTGTAAAGCAATTTTACATTTTTTCCAATTAGTGGGGCTAGTTGTGCTTTTAGTTTTAATTCCGAAACATATATCTAAAATTTCAATTGTTTAGACCCAAAATTGGCAAAGGAGTTTGGTAGAGTTCTCAAAGGTCAAATCGTTGAACTTTGACCCCTTAACAGCCAAATTTCTGGTCGAAAATGTATTACAAAGATTTTCCCAAATCTCAGTACTCTGCATATCAAATTTCGAGTCTGTAGACTTAAAATTGATAGAGTTATTGAGTGGGGAAATGTACACAGACAACAGACACACACAGACAGACACGTTCACTTTTATATATATAGAGTACTTACAAAATAGATACAAAAAACCGCTTTTCACATTCGGTGAAGACGACACTTTAAACATGCGCTGCGTACTATTGTAATATTACGGTTCTGAATTTTTGAGCTGAGCACTTGCCGGAAACGATTTCCATTAAAAAAAAAACACTAACATTCTTTTTAAACAGCATACGTTGATTTGTACTTAGATTGCTACTCTGGCTAATGAAGTAGTTCCCATTTTGGAGAGCTGGGGACTTCTACACGAATTAACCTTGTGCACAAATAGTTCTGTACTTGTAGGGAAGCACGCGCGTGTCATGCAGGTGCTGTGTAATATATCAACCAGGTTTGACTGACATATGTTTATAAAATTCGGCGGTGTCAAAATCATCTGAGACTCTAGATGCCTGAAAGGTCAGCCTTGCATGTGGACAACTGAATTTGAAAAAGAAAAACAAAACATGTGCATTAAAACGTATATTTCTCTCTCTTTCTATACCTTTCTTTCTCTTTCTTCATTGAAAGAGAGAACTGAATTATAATTATCTTATTTTAAAACAATGGAGGCGTTGGACTTCGTCGAAAGCAGTAGTTGGTCCAGTCGCAGATAACAACGGACGTGGGTCGACAATCACCTCATTTAAGTATGTTCCGCCAGCGTTAAATCTAAAACAAATTATATATTTTTTATAAAAATGCATTTGTTCACTATTTTTATACAAGCGTTAAATTTTAGTATGCGGTCTCTTCCATTTAATGTCGACGATCGAAACTCTGCCCGTAACGAAGCAAAAAAAGACTCAAGTGACCCATGCCAGCCGGTTATATTCGACGCCATATTGCCCCATTGGTGTTTCCATGTGCCTATCGTGATACCCTGGAAGTTGGTTGCCATTCCCAGGACGTTTCCTGACCAAGTTAATCCTCCACAGTTTGACGTATAGCGTCATAACTAATTTGATTCGCATTGATAATTAGGTTATATAACTAGCTAGTATAGACAAGTATCATTGCTGTTGATCTGATTTCGCCGGTATATAATAGCCTGTGTTCATTAAGTAATGTTATATGGTCATCATATATGAAGAGGTGGTGGTAAAATGTATTATTGAAAACAATGTTCTGTATTTAACGTTGAATACTTAGTCTGCAATTGGAAATGTTTTTGTAAAAATATTTCATAGAAATATGTTTAGAATCTATTTTTTGATGTAATGCGGTAATGTGGTAAATTCTGATAGTGGGTTACTCATTCTCTTGAAAGCATCAGTTGCTGCTTTGTTAAATTCAAGCTTAAGCTCCAACTTCATCCTCTGATGTTGTCAGGGAACCAACATACGTTGTAGTTTTCAGTCTACGAAGCAAATGAAACAAAGACAAGGAATAGGAAACAACCCCCACCCGCATTTTCTTTGTAGCAACAACATTTATATCCTCGTTGTTATAGCCATGACGTCACCCATGTGATCTAGAACGTTCTTCACGCCTCTCACAAGATCTCGAATGTTATCCATTCCACGTCTCTCCAGTGATCTTTCTCTTTCGTTTTCTATTTTTTAGTCTTTTTTCTTTACCGATGACGTCATTTCGCATGCATTTACATGCGCGCATTCGTGCTATGTTGCAATCTGTCTAGATAGTTGCATCGCGATTAATGCATAAATAGAAATCAACTTACGATAGAAATTTGCTATAACTAAAAACAATCTCGATTGTTGGGAGCTGGGAATGCTTCGAGCGCTTTAGTTTACAGCAGATAATAACCCTTTTTTTGGAATTATGTGACACCCTGGAAAATCCAATTCTATTCCGTTAAAAATACTTTCACCGAATGAAAATTCTATATTATTACTGCTGCTGAAGACCTAGAACAATTTATTCAAATTTTAATCGTGTTGATGTTTTTATTGTCGTAGAATGTTTAAATCTTGTTCAAAAAATGAAAATTCAACTCAAATTGACCCCCCCCCCCAAAAAAAACCAGTTAACACTTCTGCACCGAGTAGCAAATATGGTTTTCTTAGACACGTCCTCTTGTGTACCTTTATCTGACGATACGCAAAAGTTAAAGCAATTTTAGAAAAATAGCAATGTATTAGTTTATATTGGCTATCAAATAATGCTACGCTTTAGTGATACTTTTCAACACTCGGAAATCATCGAAAACTCGATACGAACGATCAGATTTCTTAACAAGTAATTCGAGATGCTCATTCGTCATTTGTTGGTTAAAATTAAAGCAGTATTTAATAGTTTCCCAACTTCTACTTGTGTAGCTTCGGAAAAGTGTAGAGTCTTAGCGAAAATTGATACATTTTTGTCTTATCATTTTCTGTATTACATTCCCCTATAGGTGTTACTGTTATAACTTTCTACAGAGATAACATTTCTGTTTATCAAATCGCGTTCGTTTCTGTAATCAGGTTAAAAGAATTGACTCATGATTTCTAAAATATCAAGAAATCTGTCTCATTCATATTAATAAAAAGTGATGTGTTTGTTAATTTAGTTTTGTACATTTTATATTTGATCTAATGGAATATTTTATCAATTATTATAACGTGTTTCCTAATAATGTGTATAGTTGCTAATTACAGAAACTTTATACTAAAACTTTTCTCGATAATTATTATTTAGTAGTAATATTGATCTTCACATGTCCGATCCCAGTCGCATGTTTGACAGGACTTTATTATGGATCGTCTTATCGCCATCATATTCACCCTCGTTGTTAATCAGTTTTGTTTTACTTCACTGTTATCCGCGTTTATTATTATTATTATACTAAACTTCTCAATGGTCTTCTGATAAGATAGCGTGTTTAAGACGAATCTAACTTCGCAATTCACAGTAGAACTATGCGCAAGTATGTGTCCATATGTAACATGTTTACTACAAAACGCGGCAATATGACTGACTATATATATATATAACTGACTATTGTGTAAATAATGAATTTCATAGCGCTGGCCTTAACTTTAAAAAAGGAGTTGAACTAGAGAAGTAAACGCTGTCCGTCCTATTTATCACCGGAAGCACAGGGGGGAAACAGGATGAGAACGAATTAATTTTTAGTATTAATAATTTCGGTTATCATCTACACCATGGATTACAGACCTTGTATTTTTCAGAGAAATAGATTGTGGCTCTGTACATTATTTAGCATTGTCGACAATTGAACTCAGTAGTTTTATATAGTCTTGATTGAATCATCTGGACTAAACAACTAGCCAATCGCATAATAAAAATCACGTAATGCGTTTCATTACAGGGCATCACCGTATCGAAATAACAAACAAACAAAAAACAAAAACAAAAATATCGATCCTCCGTCAAATGTTGCATCCCTCTGCCTGTTCAACAAATACTTTAATGGTGAATGCTCTGACGAACTGCAAACACTTGTACCTCCTCGACGTAACTACCCCCGACAAACCCGACAAGCTACTAAGTCTCATCCCTTTACAGTAGAGATCCCTAGGTGCAAGAAAGCCTTTTACTCCAATAGTTTCTTCCCCAGAACTGCAGGTCTTTGGAACTCCCTTCCGGGATTCTGCTTTCCCAACTGTACTGATATGCAGAAGTTCAAGTGTAATGTGAACAAACATCTTTCTACTCATCTCCCTTCATAATGTCCCTGCTAATTAAGTCCCTGATAGTAGCCCCCTGCTTCAAAGTGGCACTGTGCCTTGTTTGGGGTGAAAATTGAATAAAAAAAAAATAAAAAAATACTTCCCTACCTCCTCTATTTGATAAACTCAAAAGTAAAACCCTTAAACTTTTTAGCCATGTGAAACGATCAACTACTGGCCTGTCAAATTAATGCTTTCATGGTATGTTAGAAGGCAAAGAAGACAGAAATCCAAGGGGAAGGTGGGGAGAAACTGTTTTTAGTTGGACATTTCTCAACAATTGTGACATCTATCAAGCAACTTACCCTGGATCAGAAGGAATGGTGAAAAATAAGTCACGTGGGTTCGCAATCCGGACGAAGCGGAAGATGCAGCTTATGGTGACTACTGAGCGGATGCAATCTTATCGCAAGCGTTGCGCTATTTTATTTGGGACACTCGTTATGACACTTAGATTAATTCTGGCTATCGATCACATGAAATGCCGATACGTTCTTCACCAATTTTATCATTGCAGTTCGGCGTAGGCTATTATCAGACGCGATAATGATGGTAACCCCGCGCCTCACTAACTTCCATGAATTAAGTTTTAATGCTTATCTGGTTCTTCTTTGCGACTATATTCGGTATCTCATTATATTTATTATTATACAAAAGCTGGGATTATCAACATTTCTTTGCCTAGAATTTTTTTTCTCCATATATTGTCATCTTACAATATACATACTAACATATCTGTCAGATTTGTGATCGAGTTAGGATTGAAAAAGTTAACCGTTATTTGCAAAAATTCACTAATCTATGGTTTTCTATAATTCTATTTCACCCCCTTCTCATTCTATAGCAGTTAACTCCTACTCCGATCCTATTCTATACAATGTCTTTCACTCTCGATTCTGTTATTCTTTCCTTATCTTTGTTTACTAACAGTCGAAGGCAATAAAGAAATAAATAAAAACGAAAGGAAATATCCACACAGGAACTAGTACTACTCAATCTCTATAAATTAAAAAGACAAAACAGAAGGATAATAAATTTAGGGCTTTATTTTTTAGTAGCAGGCCATTCGGCATTGCCCGATCATAAAATACGTTTAAATATGATATTTTAATTAATGCAGATTTTGTATTTATTATTATATTGGAACCAATATATAGTAATGATTTAAAAGGTTAAAAGAAAATGACTCGTGCGCCACCATCGAGAATCGAAACCAAAACGTTTAACTTACGATTTACTTCAAAAATTAAAACATGAATCAATAGATATTACGTTACGCATGTATATTCGTAATGCCATCGTTCGACCTTTCCCTCGCAAATTCCATTTAAAAAAATTCACTTTTCCACCGATTTTCCCCGTCTAAAACTCAAATACAAAGTTTCGTATGGGTTCAAGTACCCTATATATTAAGTTTCATGTATGTAGATTAAAAACTGACAGAGGAGTTTAGTAAGCATTTTTTAAAACAAATATATACGCGTACATAAATATATATATAGAAAGAGGTTCGTGTTTACTATAACCTTTTTACGCAAATATTATGCAAGTATAAATCATGTAAAATATCTGCATGAATATAATTACACATAATAGTTAACTAAAGATGATCATCCCATAAGAAAACCGAAAAAAAAATTCACGTCTTGACACTTATAAAAAAGCGACACAACGTATTCTTTTATGTACGAGTTGAAAATGATAGAAAATAAGTAGACGTTAAGAAGGAATTCAGGTCTTGGATACGTAGTCTACAGAGGTTCTCATTCACCTCCCAAAGAACAGGTATGCCAATAGGGAATTCAGAATCCACTGAAAATTATATTTCATGCGATGTAACTTACACCGGATCGTGCCAAACTATACCGATTGAATAATCGGGCACCGCCTAAAAGTGATTATAATTACAATAGAAAATGCGGGCATGAAAAGTAATATGGCTAAGCTTTAATGGAAAAGTAAAGGGCTAGTTGTTAAAACTGGACAAGAAAATCACAAGATCTTCTGGTAAAAGACATAATAAATTTATAACTTAAAATATTGCAGCATTAAGAATTGATGATATGATGTTATAAATTGAATTAAAAATAATTCTTAATGCTGCAATATTTTAAGTTATAAATTTATCATAATTTTTACTTGAATATCTTGTCATTTTCTGTCCCAGTTTTAACAACTAGTTCTTTATTTGACATGTTTAAGCTGAACCATATTACTTTTCATGCACGCATTTTTCTATTGTAATCCATGATTTTTCCAGGCTTCCAATAAATTCACTTGCTCTTTGTTTAATTTCAGTCTTATTTTTTGCCCTCATAAACACATATGTAATAACAATGCACGGCACTCGTCTGCTTCCAATACCCCCCCAATTATCTCCCTTTCATACTTTCATCCTCTCTATGTGTCATTTGTTACTTTTTTTTCGCGACTGAACGAAAATTGAAATTTATTTTTACACAATATTGCTGAGAAGGTGATCTATAAACTGTAATAATTGTTTGAAATTTGGTCGAAAAATGAGTGAGCGGTGGAGCTTTAAAGCAGTTCTAAATGACTGAAACTGCCACTTAACCATATATTCAAACACTACTGTGTTTGAATGATAAAATGTAAAATATATGAATGGTAATGTAATATGGTATAATGGACTGAGCACAGGAGGATAGAAAGTTATTTATTTAATACTGAGAGACAATGAATCATCTTGCTAGTCGATTAATGAATATTAAATATTTTTGCTCGCTGAATACAGGTCTTTACAAGTTGCACTCATTACGACAGAATTTATACGTTTTATCTCCGATCTCCGCCGCCATTTTTAAGACAAAAATCATTCCAGTACATTAATGGCGCAATTTTTAGAATGTGTAAATCTCCTAAATATTTAATTAGCAGACGTTTATGAATTCCTACTGATATTGCTTTCAGTGTATATATATATATATATATATATATATATATATATATATATATATATATATATATATATATATATCTCATTTGATAAACGTCTGTTTCCGGCCTCAGTTTCCGCGTTAGGTTTAATTTCAGTACGCCCTCCTGCCCCTAACCCCTTTTTGACACATTTTGAGAATCTGCAAACGGTAAATCTACCGACCTTGCCGATGATTGCGGAAGTCTGCTAGATGGAGAGCAAAATGATGGAATTCTAAACACCCAGAATTCACAGTTAAGAAGGAAATAAAAATGGCGACGTAAAAGCGTTATTAACAATTCTTCTCGCAAAAATGTTTTTGTATTTTTGAGATGAGTATTGGCAATTTTCTTGTTTTGTTTGGAGTTTATCAAACCGGTACAGATTCGAATTTATACAAAATAAAGGAACATACTCAACGCTTTTCCTATTTGAATTCTAAAGGCTGTAATTATTCTCTTCTGTTTATAACGAACTATTCCAATTTTATAATTCGTGCCTTTCATTATTACCTCCGATTATTAATAACCAGAAAGATAGCGGGTTATGCAAGCGAGAGTTATAGACACTGTATAAAATAAGAACTAGTGAATCAAACAATATTCTGGCAGAGAGGGTGAAAGTGATAGACACACATAAAGTAAGAAATGAATGATTTGCTGATGAAATTGCATACTACTTCTAAAAAGAACAATTAAAATCGATTTTTTAAAAACCATACTACTCCACAAAAAATAAAAATAAAAATAAGGGTATCTATTCCGAAGATACGTCCATTGAATCTGCGCGATTATTGATGAAAAGGATACATCAAACTCAAACGTGCCAAACTGACGGACTGATTGAAACACACACAAACACACAGAGAATAATTCCGTTATTTTTTCCGATTCCAGTACAATTACCGATTCAAATTCCTTTAAAAATTATAAATATAAAGTTGTTTTCGGATTACCGCAGAAAAAAACCCAACAACAAACATATGTCGTGTGCCTATGTTTCTACAAAAGTAAAACACAAGGGCGGTTTTTAATATAAAAAATATTTAAAGAAATTGGTGGTTGTGGGGAGGAATTAGTTATATTTATTTACAGGTGCAATACAATGGAATTTTAATATAGCTTCCCAAATAAAATAGCATCAGTTTAAGGTTTGGTTGTTTTGGTTTACGGCACATCAACCCCTTTCGAGTTATTTAATGCCGAATCCAGTTATTTTGGAAACAGTTTTTATGCTTGAAGTTCTTTAAATCTTACAATATTTGTTTTTAGAGTTTGGTTTGGTTGTTTTACACCAAATCAAACGTTTTTTTTGTTATTTGATAATGAATCCAGTTATTTTGGAAATATTATTCATGTTGTATCCAGTTATTTTGTAGAAGATTTTTGTCTATTCACTCGTTAGTTTGTAGTGTTTGACTTGGTTGTTTTGTGGTGGATTTTATCGTTTTTATTTCCTGTCCTGCAAAACATGAATGAGTTTTGCAATGGAAGAGGAAAAAGGATTACTGTATTAATGTTTGGTATTAATGTTTGGTACATTTGAAGTTAGGAAGCTAGTCAGGAATTAGGGGAGATAGAAAAAGCAAGGGGAAATGGGGAGAAGGAAAGGTGGGGGAGGTGGGTTGTTTTTTTTTGGTTTTGGTTTTGTAGAACATGATTGAGTTTTGCAAAAGGAAGTAGAAAAACAAAAAGCATCAATGTTGGTTGCCTTTTGTGTCAGGAAGCCAATATCTTCAGATAGCCTGATCTGGTAGCACTAGCAGTCCATAAGGATTTCTCCTTTCTTAGTTTTATTTTAAAATAAAGTTCTGCGTATTATCTGTCTCCCTATGGTAATTAATTCAATGCAAAATTAAAAAATATACATAATTAAAAGAAACAATTTCATTTACAAATATGTTGTTTTTTCTTAAATAAAAAACTTTTTGTAAATAAAACTGTTATTAAGTAAAAACACTGTTTACAAATACTATAACTTCTTACATTGCCTTCGTGGGGAGGCAAGTATTCACCATTTTTTAAATAAAAAATAAAAATTATAAAAGATTTGTGAATAGAATGTTGGAAATATTTTTGTGTGTTTGCTTACATAAAACGTGTAACGATTTCTTTAATTTATAAAGTTTACAAGAAAAAATGTACTCTTTTTTATTGTGACATTTTCCAAATCTAAAAAAATACTTTTAATTCAAAATTGTTTTGTGTATTATCTATTTTCGTTAAAGTTTGTAGTATACGTCTTAAAACAGTTTTAATTATTAAAACAGTTTTATTTGCAAATGCATTTCCTTACACACAGCTTTAATTGGAAAAAAAAGAAACAGATGTTTTGTAAATAACAATATTTTCGTAAATAGTAAAATGTTTAAAAAATATATTTAATTCTTTGGCAACGCCTTTACATCGTCTTCTATATAAATAAAACATTTCTATATGAACTCTCATCCTGGACGTGATTCTCGCGTTGCCTACGCACAGTTCAAACATTTCAAAATACAACCGCTAGATACAACGCGCGGCTCATTTTTTCTTTTTTTTTACATGGAGATCACCACTTATCAAGGTCCGGAAGCCATTCGGGGATAAGGGTTATTTTGTGTACAATAATCAATGGGATAATATCGTAGTAATAGTTAGTATTGGAGATTTGATAAAGTGTCTTACTTAAGGGGACGATTAATCAGGAATTTGTTTATGTTGGACTTGAAGACATCTAAGTTGTAGCCAGGTGGGAAACAGGCAAACGGAACAGAGTTCCACAGGCGTGCACTACTCAGAAAAAGGCTATATTCATGGAATTTACGTTTTGATTTAGGCACAGATAAAGAGTGGGGGAAATTACTGACAGTGGTTTTAGCTAGACGGGTGTTTATCATGAAGGATTGGCGAGAGAGGACCAGAGATCGGAGCTCAGGCGAGCACTTGTCATGGAAATAACGAAAAAACAAAGACAGGCTCGCAACGTCTCTTCTGTGGGAGAGAGGTTGCAGGGAAGAGAAGAGAGCATTCCCCACTAAGCCACGAAGTCTATTTTGTACTTTGTCAAGGCAGGATAGGCTGTTTTTTTTTTGAAGCTCCAGCCCAGATGCGGCAGCATTACTCCATCTTTGGACGTACTTAGCTTTTATAGAGATAGAGAATTGCATCATTAGTGAGATATCTTCTGGAGCGGTAGAAGGATCCTGCCATTTTCCCAGCGGCCCGGGCAACATACTTGATATTCGTGTTCCATTTCAGATCAGGGGTAAAGGTCAAACCCAGAAGCTTGTCAAAACATGAAGCCTCCCCAAGACGAGAGCCATCCATTTCAATTGATGCTAGATGAGGAACAGAGCGTTGATAATGTAACGTTAGGAGTTTGGTTTTAGATGCATTAAAAGTAATCAACCATCTCTTCCCCCACTGCACCACGCGCTCAAGATCAGAGGAGAGGGAATCAGAGAGAGCTTTGTCATTTACGGCCTTTGATGTGTTGCCATAGATGGTCGTGTCATCAGCATAGATGTCAACGAATGATTTAAGTATGTGTTTTGGGAGATCATTGATATAGATCAGGAAGAGAGTTGGGCCCAGGATGGACCCCTGGGGGACTCCAGCATTAATACTGTGGGCCTCTGATTTGTGCCCATCAACCACTACTCTTATGAACCTATCAGAGAGAAATGATTTAATTATTGAGAAAACATTTCCAGTTATGTGAAGTAGGCCCTCATGCCAAACCTTATCGAAGGCCTTTGATATGTCAAGAGAAATTGCCATAGAAAGGAAGCCTTTGTCGAAAGATTCACTAATTGTATGAGATATAACTGTACCACATCAGCTGTAGATCTTACAGAGCGGAAACCATATTGCATGTCACTAAGAAGGTTATTTCTGCAGAGGTGGTTGACTACTTCTTTATTTAATCTTTCTCCAACTTTCCGACATGGCAAAGAAGAAGAAAAGGAAAAAAAAAGAAACAAAAACACACTGAAGATGGAGTATACCTCTGAAATATATTTGTGATAAATTTCAAACAAGTAAAATATTTATTTATTTTCCTAATATTACCTTGTGATTTGGCTTTCAAGCGCACTTGGTACGTATTTTATTTTATTCAAATTAAAACAACATTTCTATGTGAAGTCTCATACTTGACATAGACAAAAACTAGATTTATGTGTGTGTTTGTGTGTGAATATTTAACCGATAAACTCTTAAACTACTGACCACATAACACTGAAATAAACAAGATTAGTTTATAAGGAGTAAACTCTTTGTTTGGATGGATGAATAACGTGTACAAGTAGAAATGCCCATTTCAACTTTTTTTAAATTCAATTTTCACCGCAAACAAGGCACAGTGTCACTTTAAAGTAGGGAGCTATTATCGGGGACATAATTTTCAGGGGCTTATGAAGAGAGATGAGTAGCAAAATGTTTGTTCACATTACACTTGAACTTCTGCATATCAGTACAGTAGGGAAAGCAGAATCAAGGAAGAGAGTTCCAAAGACCTGCAGTTATGGGGAAGAAACTATTGGAGTAAAAGGATTTCTTACACCTAGGGATCTCTATTGTAAAGGGGTGGGACTTAGTTGCTTGTCAGGGGTAGTTACGTCGAGGCGGTACAAGTGTTTGTAGTTCGTCAGAGCATTCACCATTAAAGTATTTGTAAAACAGGCAGAGGGATGCAACATTTCGTCGATGGGACAGAGGCTGAAGCCTAGATTACAGTTCAGAACCTATCAGGTTTGCGACTCTCTTTTGAACCCTGTCCAGGAGTGAGAGACAAGCAGCAGATGCACCAGCCCAAATGTGACAACAGTACTCCATACATGGTCAAATGGTGGCCTTATAGAAGTACAGGATACTTTCAGGCATAAATAATTTTCTAGCACGGTAGAGAGAGCCTACCTTCTTCGCAGCAGCCTTGGCAATGCTCTCAATGTATCTATTCCAGTTCATGTTCCCTGTAAACGTTAGGCCGAGGAGTTAAAAAAATTACTTTAAGGTAATGTGTTCTTGGCCATTGCTATTGGTGGTAGAGAAGGTTTCTTGTAATTATTGAAGAAAACAAGTTAAGTCATGGCAGCATTGAATGTGACCTTCTATTTTTGTCCCCATTCCACTACAGATTGGAGGTCATCCTCTAGTGCTTCTGCCATTTCCTTAGATATGTGTTCATTTGTTTTCCCTCTCATACCTGCTATTGGTGTCATCGGCAAATATACCCATCTCCGAAACAATTTTATCAGAGAGCTCATTTATGAATATCAGGAATAATAAAGGCCCAAGGATAGACTCCTGAGGTACTCCCGCATTGCCGACATATTTTTATTTCTGCGCATGCCCAAATTCATTTATAGCAAGTGGTTTAATTTTAAATCTTTCTTATCTGTCAATAGTTTAAATGATAGGAAATGCAGATGGAGCGCCGAATGTTTTGATTTCGATTCTAACTGATGGCATTTAAAAAAAAATCTTTTTTTCAAACCAGTACTATATATTAGATACTTAATGTTCAATGGAGAATTGGCTCTACAATAATAAATGCGAAATCAGCATAAATTAAAATGTATTAAAGCGTATTTACAATCTGGCGAGGTTGGGCGCCACCCGCTAGTTATTCAATATACTAGCAAGCTTAGCGGTCTTATATAAACTAATAAATATGTAAGCAAGAACTAAATCTAACTAAACGTTCTCAGTTTTTGTCTTGATTTCCTCAGTGAACATTGTTAACAGAGCACGCCCCTGAATCGTACACTTTATATCATATTCTGCTCTGATGAACTCATTGCACTTGTGCCCCCCACGTACATATCTCCGACAAACCCGCTTAGCAGCAAAATCACACCCCTTCACTGTTGAGGTCCCTCAATGCCAGAAAGCTTTCTACTCTAATAGCTCCTTCCCTAGATCTTGGAATTCCCTTCCTGCTACCTGCTTCCCTAACTGTACTGATATGCAAAGTTAACGTAAACTAACATCTTAATCTTTACTTGAGCACGGCCCAAAATTAGTAGCCCCTTACATCCGAGTGGCGATATACATCGTTTGGTGAGTAAAAAAAAAAAAAAAAAAAAAAAAATGAAGGACATAGATAAACATTATAAACGCGTTACACACGTAGAGTCCAAAGGATGCACTCGGAGACATGTCAGTTCTTGGCCGGCCTTTGTGGCGCTGCTTAATTCGCGCAGGCGTGCAATTGCAAGCACATTTCCCAATTCTTTTTTTATTTTTTACATAAATTTGTGGATAGCTACCGACATTGAAGTTAATGATTTAAAAATATACACCTACAAAGGAAGAATGAAATAATAAAAAAACGGTCGTATTATTTTTTAATTCATCGATAATATTGAGCAGTATTAAGCGGAAATAACTTCGGTTATCTACAGTTCTATAAACAGGCCGTTGCTGCTTACGCACGCAGATGGTGAAGCGTTTTAACAAAAAACTGCAGTTCAAGAAATGGAGTATTTCAATTCCTTTTATAAGAGTTATGCCAGAGAAACCGGAATCAAATAGCATCATTTCTTCACTTGAAGAGCAATTAACATAGAATTGCAGACATTTAATAACATTTTCTCTATTGCTTCAGAATTCGCAAAAACAGCCAATTTTGTATTGGATTCAAGAACATCCAATTAAAGAAAGCCGTTTCAATGGCATGCAGCTCGCACCATCAAACATGGCGGACTATGGCAATTAAGGAACACAATCCTAATCACAGATTGAAATGTTTAAAACTTAAAAAAATCTCATCAGAAGTCAATTTCACACTGCACACAATACCCTTTGTCTTCTTTTTCTCTCTTGTTTATTTCCCCCAGCAATTATTTTTCCTTATCCATTTGTTGGATTTGAATATCTGAAACCTTATATGGCTGGAATAAAACCATTTTCTCATAAATAATCTTTTTCTTGTAATCTCCACACACACACACACACACACACACACACACACACACACACACACACACACACACACACACACATACATATATATATTCTTCCATTGCCAGGTCGAAATGAGAATAGAATTTTATTCGCATTTCAATATGGCGACGGAAGAATTCTCGTTTGATACACGACACCTTACAATATAAAAGCCAAACTAAAGTCTTTCACCATAAAAAATATAAAATTAAGAAAATCTAGATTTATATCCCAAAATTCAACATATTTCAACAAATCCTCTTCAACCTACAATAATTACATTCAAAATTTCAATTTAATCTTACAAAAAAAAGAAAGAAAAAAAAGCCATACATCTATACGATTTGGATATTCTTATTCCAAGTCTACGGATGTAAGTACCAGCAATAGATTTTACTAATTTTCAACGAGCTTCATTGATTGGATTGTCTCATTACCAAACTGTATCTTTACACTTGAACATCAATTTGAAGATCCTTTTACTTGTAACTCTATATATGCCAATATAATCTTTCAAACATTATTTCGAACCATGAAGCTTTCAATTGTTGCATTAACAAGAAATGTTATATAAAATCCCTTGCTAATATTTTTCCTCCGAAGAAAAAAGCTAAATTTTTGAAACTCCATGAAATAAGGAAATAATTAACTTTATCTTGTATTCCTTATTTCATGGCCAATAAATGTTTATAAATCATATGGAATGTAGGATTTTATTATATGGACTAAATGTGCCTAAAATGTCTTTCTAAAATTACATAAGATAGTGACTAATAGTCTGGCCATAATAAATTTGTATGTGGCATCTGTTGTTGCAAACATACAGTACTTTGGTCTGGAGGAGAATTCTCGCAATCAGTGTATATATATATATATATATATATATATATATATATATATATATATATATATCTCACACGCGGTAATTCAATTTTATTCAGTCGCCTTATGAATCTTTATGATGTAAAAACGCGGAAGCTTCTGTGTGGCTTTATTGATATATATTATTTTGTAACTTAATAGCTAGCTCCACTCACGTATTGAGCACTTTTGAAGTAAATACTCTAAAGCGATACATAAAATATGATACTTCCTTATAAAGTGTTCGTAGATACATGAACTTCAAACAGTGGGGAATGCGGCTGGAGCGGTTAATGTTTTGGTTTCGATTCCAGCTGATGGTATCTAAATAATTTTAATTCTTGAAATCAGTACTATATATATATATATATATATATATATATATATATATATATATATATATATATATGTGTGTGTGTGTGTGTGTGTGTGTGTGTGTGTGTATACTAGCCTGGGTGCCCGGCATTGCCCAGGTATTTGGAGGTGTGTGATTAGCAAAAAAGTTGTAATAGGCAGGCAAGCTCGAACCCGAGACGCGAAGGCGCAAAAGAAAGTGGTTGTGTGTAAGGGTGTTTGTTGAGCAAAAAAAAAAAAAAAAAAAAAAAAAAAATAGGAGTAGTAAGCAGGCTCGAACCCGTAACCCGCCACAGGAAAAATAGGTGACCCCCCCCAAACAAACACTCTTATCGATGCGTCTAACGCGGTTGTAACGTCACGGGCACTCGAAATAACGCTTTTTATGCGACGTCGTTTACGCGCGGTTTGAATGACTTACAAAAAATCTAAAAAAAAAAACAGACCCTTCTTGTAGAAAACTGCCCAGTTATGGGTGAAGGAGTTAATATTTTTTGTCAATTTTTCGATATTTGCCCTCGAAAGGTCGAGCTACAAAACGCTTGCTTACGCAATTATCAGTGTAGGATGACAATTTCTACCAATCTAGAGATTCGAACCCAGCCACGAAACCACCTTTTCCTCTATTTGATGCATGTAGTAGTAATAAAAAAAAATTGTGCATTGTTTGTTGAAATATATATCCTTGCCTATTTAATTTATTGAGCCAATATACGTAATGAAAATAAAAATATTTAATCAATTTTATTCAAAATCATTTTCTTTTGAAAATTCTGTCCCCTCCCTTAATTAGACGAGATTTATGCAAACTCAATCATCGTTAAGATGCGTTGTAATCATTTTTATATAGTTCCATTTGATACAAGTAGAGATTTTAACGTTTAATAGCAAATAGAATTTCATTCGAAGGAGATCAAGTGATATTATTATCAATAAATAATTATGCGAAACTCTGACAGTAATTAAATAGTAAACATTTAAGACTGTGGAATCCTAGATTATAAGTGTTAAGGGTGCTTTAATTGGCTATAGATTGATTTCAACATTTTCAATCTTGATATACGAGAAATGCACTCGTCCTGGATACTGGAAGTGATATATCCCTCATTGATGAAGTAACCTGGAAAAAATATTGTATTCAGGACATGTGTTATTCTTACAATATTCATACATAAATCTTATAAGACTAAATAATTATTTATAAGAATCTTATAAGATTATATACTTATTTGAAGATCCTTTAAAAGCAATATTATACTCTAAATAAATAATTCTTGTGGGTCCTGCCGCCATGTTATTTAGAACAAAAAAATATCATTCGATTTAATTACTGCCGTGGTTTGCCAGCTAATCACTCCCATGTTTGTAAACATCGGCAGTGATTAACTGGCAAACTACGATAAGTGCTGGTCCCGACATGATATTTGACGTAGGCAAGAAAGATTGTTAAAACTAAACATTTTTTAATATTACTCTAAATAGCAAGAACAGTTTAAAACATTATAAAACATCAAGGGTATGAGTTCCTATAGAAACGTTAATTTAATTTGAATAAAATAAAATACGCATCAAGTGCGCTTGAAAGCCAAATCACAACGTAATATTAGGAAAATAAACTAATATTTTACTTGCTTGAAATTTATAACATAAATATATTTTGGAGTTATACTCCACCATCAGTATGTTGTTTCCTTATTTTCTTTTTCTTCTTCTTTGCTATGTTGTAAAGTTGGAGAAAGAAAAGTTTGTAAAGAGCCGCGCGTTGTATCTCAGCGGTTGTATTTTGAAATCTTGGAACTGTGCGTAGGCAACGCGATAATAAAGTCAAGGTTGTGAGTTCCATATAGAAACGTTGATTTTATTTGAATAAAATAAAATACGCATCAAGTGCGCTTGAAAGCCAAATCACAACGTAATATTAAGGAAATAAACAAATATTTTATATGTTTGAAATTTACAAACAGATTTTTCTTTCTCTATTTTATTTATTATAAAACCATTTATACATCAATCTATTTCAGCTGTTAAATAAACAATTCTATATGTTTAAAAATATTAAGCTATTCATTCTTGAAGATTACTCGTATACCATAATAGTAATTCAGTTATTTTATTTTGAATGTAATGTACAAACGATACAATGTTATTTTAAAATGATATAAGCGGCTGATTATTAATAATTAATAATGAATACTTTTTTGTGGTAAATTTATTATGAAACTATTTGTAACTAGCATTTAGTACTCCCGCAGGTTAGACATAATCATGGCTTAGAAAAGCGAATGAAGTTATGTTGCCATTTCATTATAAAATAACTTTTCCCCTTTTATTCCAATTTCTATTTACATAAATATTCGTTTTACATGAAAATTCAATAAATAATTAAACGCTCATTCAGTAAGCTTATGCATACTCATTGAAATAAAATATTGTTAACCTTAGTAAAACATTGAAAACTACGTTTTAAAGAAATAAATCATTTGCCGTTATCGCTGTAGTAATCGACACTGTCACCGATGCTGCTGTCAGCAAGTTCGAGTTTTTATGTTTCAACACTAATGTATGACACTTGAAAGTAATTCTTCTTGCTGAAATGAGGTTTTATTTCATTGCACCATTTTAATTTTTTTTACTCCAAACAAGCAATATTGCCACATGAAAACTAAAAAGCTATTTGAGATCGTGTCTAGCAGGGGACTGAGGAGAGTTGTGCAGCAAGATGTTTGTTCACATTACATTTAAATTTCTGCAGGTTAGTACAGCCAGGGGAGCAGAAAACATCGAAGGAATTCCAAAGCCTAGCAGCCCGAGGAAAGAAACAATTAGAAGGCTTTCCGTCATCTACGGACCTCAGCAATAAAGTGGTGGGCTTTTGCTGTTTGTTGGATTCACCAGGAATGTGCATGTGGGAACACATGCTATGAGTTCATAAAACTATATTTCTAGCATAAATTTGTTTATTTAAAGTATTATTTTGAACGTATATTTAACGGATAAAATCAATCGATCTTTTTCGAGATATTTAAAACTTATGTTTCGGTTTCAAACACTATACTCCATTGAATTTTCTTTTTATTTCTCTTTCACGGTCGAATGATTTGAAAGTAGGAATTAGAAAAGCCAGCATTCTAGAGGAAAAATACTCTGACCTGAGAAATGCCACAGTATTCCGAGTAGTATTGGGACAGATTGCTGAAACAATCCTTCAGTTAATGATACAAGCACCAAAATTGAAATTTCTCAGGTTTGCTTCTGCAGCCATCTTGAAAACTAGAAGCCATCTTGAATTTTCTGATGGTTAACGTTCTTTTTTCAAAATGTATGTTCTTAACGTCATTGTGCCAATGTTGGTGCTTGCATCACTAAGTGAAAGATGCTTATGGTATATTGAGATAACTTGCCTCACTATAGGGGCGCATCAGGTGATTATCAATAACGTTTCTTAAAGAATGAGAAGGCAAACCTTGAGAGAATACATCTCTTAGAATTGCCAGAAAAATATGTTAGTTAACAGGGAATGACAGACACTGGTAAATTCTGGAACTTGTCTCTACTTAGACTTGGAAAATAGTATTGCATGCACGTACACGGATAGTGCACTTTGGTATTCAAAGATGCCTAGACAGCACCTTCTGCATTACCCTATAGATACACCTTATGAGATTAGTTATAAAGTAATTTATTTTTAAAGAGAAGGCAAAACCTTGGAAGAACCTTTTAAATAAACAGAATCATACTGCAGTGGACCAGTGTGACTGAATACGGTCAGTGTAAGATCATTGCGAAAACCAGGCGAAACTAAAAAAAAATGCATGATAAGTAAAACTTTGTAGCTTTCATCAAAATATTATTTTAAATATACGATGAAAAACAAAAGCAAAAAAAAAAAATGGACAATAAGATATAAAGAAATACGAATGAAAGGCAAATAAAATAGATATTTCATATCGTACAATATTACTAAGTCATTGGAGTCGCTTCTAAAAAAAAGCAAAAATGCAAGTGAAAACAATAATATTTCAAAACAATTGCTAATGTTTCAAAGTGTAGAGTATCTTTTTTTGCGGGAATTGCTCCAGACAATGCATGGAGCCATTTGATGTTAGGAGCGGAAATAGTACTTCAAGGTCAAAAATCGCCAAAGATAAGTGTTAGATGAAACAGATTCTGACCTGGAACTATTCGAAGAAAAAAAGTCATCTGAGTGAGAACAATAAATGAGGATAGAAAAAAAGTCTAATCGTAACAATATACGTGAAGAGGTTTTTAAAAGGTATTTGTTCATTAATAACCGTATTAGTTTATATTTATGAAGGGAATAGTACTCCTTTAAGAGCATCACTTTTGATACTTACACGCAGTTATGGTCTTGCGTGAACTTTGCTCTTGACCATCACTGTGTGAGGTGGTTGCTTATTGTTGTACTACTTGTTGCATAGCGATTCGTAAAAACTAAGGCTGCAGCTCTTAATATTTTGGTTTTGAAGTTGAGAAATATCGTGACTCAGGATTGTCTTGTCATATCTAATCATTATAACAGCAAGATTACAGGTTTACTCCAGACATAGAAAGCAGCACACGAAGTCGGGGAAGGTTTTGCCCAGAGCCCACGAACAACAAAAACGGTTCTAAACCTGACACTGACAGAGAGGCAGAGACGAATATTGATGTAAATTTATTCTTAATTTTCACCACGGCCCTATTAGCCGGGTTGCGATTCTAATACTGCTGGGTGACAGCCCTGTCTGCTGTGGATGATCTTGCCAGGAACCAGAGTTCATGTCATCATAGCTTTCACGCTACCACGTCACCACGGTTAGGAAGTGTTGGACACTAGCATGTGTCTTGCTGGTGATCTGCAGGGGTCAGTCTCTACCTCTATGACTCTTTCGTTAGCAACAAACTTCTCGTTTGTCTGGCGAACAATCGGCTTCAGATTCAATGATTTTGAAAGGAAGTAATTTGTATACTTTTTGTTTTATTCATTTGCGGACCATTATCCTCATCTTAATACTCTGATCGGTTTTGGGTAGGATTGAAACCGCTATCTCCAAGTTGGTCAAAAACGTGGTGAGACGACAACAACTATGGAAGGCAGTAATTATTGAAGATACATTTGAAGATTCAGCATTCCTATCCCGTCGCAGTTAACAATCTGAGGAAGGCCATAGGAATAGTTGGCCGAAACGTGAAACAACAAATATAAAGATGAGGGTAATAGTCCGCAAATAAATAAAAATATACAAATTACTCATCTCAAAAGAATTCCAATAATTAAAAAGTATTTAGTACTTCGTAACTTGAATATATTGAAAATAATTTCAATATTCGCTCATACGGTTGACGTAGAGCAGGTTTTAATCCTAAACCAATAACGTGTTTTTAGTTTCTAATTAGTTAATGGTACAAGAATCTCATTAATACAAATGATTCTTTTTTTTTATTTATGAATATTTAAGAGTTTAATTGCTTTTTTATAGTTTCTGTTTGCAAAAAAAAAAAAAAAAAAAAAAAAATCAGATATTTATTGGGGTAGCTTTTAATCAATAATTCAACTTTCAGTGAAATATATAATATCGCCATCTACCCAGCTGTTTCATCGCTTCACGGTTCATCGTTGTGGCTAGCCGTAGCAAATATATCAATCCAGAAATGCGAAACTGACACCAGACCACTCACACCCGTTAACATTGGGATCCGATGTTTTACCATCTGAGCTAACAAATTCACTGCAGGAATCGAAATGGAATTTATATTGCTTAAAGTATTGCACATTCATTATCTTAGTAACGCAGAGAAGGTATCATTTGCGAAGGTGTATTGCATTACGCTAAGTGGAAACTATCATTTCATCTGCCCACCTGCTCCGCCCATGTAAGATATATACATTCTATACATCAACCAAGCTGAGATTTTGTCGCAATGACATTGATATTAAAAGCCTACCTTTTTTTATTTAGAACTTATTAAAAGAAACTTCTTAATATACAGTCATAGATATGCGAGCAGCTTCACAAAAGGTAAACTAATTTATATATTCATTTAAAAAGTAAACTTTAATTATTCAGTTCTATTTATGCATATTTCTACATTGTGCATAATTGTGTAGCATTTAGGATGAAAAAGTTCTAGCACACGCATATATCTATATATAAAAATGACCTTATTTGTGTGTGTGTGTGTGTGTGTGTGTGCGGAACGTTCTCTACCTACCTCTACTACTTGTTGGTTTACACTTAAAACTTGATGCATATGGGATTTAGACACGTGGAACAAATTTGATTTGATTTTTAGTCTGCTAAAGGGATCAATATTGAACTTGGCAGGCGTAAGTCGACTTAAATTGCTCTTGCATCCATGTGCAATTAGAAAGTTATATGTTCAAGTCGGTAAAGTTTTAACGGCTTCTTAGCCATCTGACGACAGCTCAAACCGTAAAGACTATCTGATGGCACCCAACTTATTTTTTTTTAACATTTGAAATCACTATTGGGTACAATATAATATTAAACAGAGTATTGGCTCTATATTAACAAATGAAAAATCTGAATAAATTAAAATATAATTATTAAGCGTGTTTTACGATAGGATAACGCTAGCAAATATAATTTGCTGATTTCTTTCTGTCCTCTGATGAGAAGAATAGCAAGAATAGCATTCTTTGAAAATTAAAAATTTTGTTTTATTACATTTTCACCCCAAACGAGACACATTGTCACTTTGGTGTAGGGGGCTACTATTAGGGACATAAGCTACTGGGGTACTATGTAGGGAGTTGGGCAGCAAGATGTCGGTTCACGTTTGCACTTGAACTTCTGCATGCTAGTACAATTGAGGAAGCATGGACCTGGAATGGAATTCCAAAGTCTAGCGGTTCTAGGGAAGAAACTACTGGAGTAGAAAGCTCTCTTACATCTATGGATCTCTACTGTGTAGGGGTGGGATTTAGTTGCTTGTTGGGTTTGCCGAGGGTGTTTACTTCGTGAGGGCACAACTGCTTGCAGTTCATCAGAGCATTCACCATTATAACGCTTGTAGAACAGGCAGAGAGATGCAACATTTCGTCGGTGGGACAGAGGCTGAAGCTTAGATGACAGTTCAGGACCTATCAGGTTGGAGACTCTCTTTTGGACCTTGTCTAGGAGCGAGAGACTAGTAGCAGATGCACCAGCCCAAATATGACAACAATACTCGATACATGGGCGAATGGGGGCCTTATAGAGGTACAGGATACTTTCGGGCTTTAATAGCTTTCTAGCACGGTAAAGAGAGCCTATCTTCTTTGCAGCGGTCCTGGCAATGCTCTCAATGTAATTGTTCCAACTCGTGTTTCCTGTGAACGTAAGACCGCGGAATAAGGATTTTGTAAATTGTTTTTTGGAGTATTACGTCGAACAAGAAATTTGATTGTAAATTTCAACTTACAGCTTTATTTGTTTTCTTTATAATAAGCTCTGCTCTCTATTAATTGGTGTATTGAGCTTTTTTTATTTGGTTGGGATTAAAATATCTTTATATAAATACTTGGTATTTATATTAAACCGAATTATATCAGGTAAACATTGCATCTCCTAAGATTTCACTACATAAGAACATTTTGCTATATTCCAAAGACCAAGATTTTATTCATCATGTCAATTATTTTTTGCAAAACAAAATCTTAAATAACGTTATGGATCGGTTTTCCGAAAACTTAAATGTCCATTTCGAGCACGAATCTTTTTCCATGGACTCATCAATAAACAAAAAGTTCTCCATAACAAAAATAAATAACGACGCACTAAACAAAATTTAAAAAAATAAAAAAATAATTTTTTTTAAAAACCTCGCGGATTATATGTGTATACTGTACTTA
This sequence comes from Euprymna scolopes, assembly GCF_053919585.1. Classification (NCBI taxonomy): domain Eukaryota; kingdom Metazoa; phylum Mollusca; class Cephalopoda; order Sepiida; family Sepiolidae; genus Euprymna; species Euprymna scolopes. The sequence goes on from NC_136482.1 coordinate 187,810,577, forward strand.
AAACATACGTTGTTCAGAGTTATCAATATTTAAATTAGTTAGAAAAAAAAAATTATGAAATCTATTTGAATGTTCTCATGTTAAAACTTCAAACGTATTGCATGTGAATAACGAAACGTCCATACGAACAAGCAATGGCTTGGATAAAAAAAACATTAAGCAAATTGTCATCCTTCTTAATTAAAAAAAAAAAATGTGAATTCATGTAATTGTTTTTAGCAGAAAAAAATAAACCACGTTTAATTTACTCGTTAATTAAGTCTTTATTTAATTTTGTATATGAGATGTACAGTAAATATGTCAATCAGTTAAATAAAATAAAGAACTCATGGAACTAAAAATAACAACCCCCAAAAGATTATATTCCTTATATCTCATTAAAAAAACTTATTTCTAAGTAAGGATAGGATATGAACAAATAGAAACTAGTAACGATAAACTAATGTTTTCATTATATGGTTTTGATTTTTGTTGTGAATTTAAAACATTATACGGGTTCAAAAATTTTAAATAATATAAAATTACCACACCAAAATATTACCGGACTTAAAACAGTGGAAAACATTCTAATTTTATATATTAAGAGATACGAACAATTGTTTTTATTTTAATTGTTTTCTTAATTAATACCGAGATTGAAAAAAAATCCAGTGAACAGAGATAAATCGCAAAGGAGTAGAGAGAATAACTAGAGAATTCCTAGTTTTATATACAAATACACCTTATCATTAAAGCTAGAATATCGACAAATGCCAATATATCCCACCTCCCATTCCAATAAAATAAGATAACATATATATAAATATATATATATATATATATCTTAGAAGTTTTTAACCTTTAAAACTATATAAAAACACTTATTTTTATATATTTTTTTATCATTTTTTGGAAAACTATTTAGTCAGTGTCAATTAATCACCTACAGTTGCTGCATCAACTTGCTTTCTCGAATTCACACACACGCACGCACGCACACACACACACACAGAGGAATAGTTGGCCGAAACGTCGTGAAACAACAACTAATAAAGATGAGAATAATAGTCCGCAATAAATAAATTAATATAAATAATACTCATCTCAATAATGAATTCCAATTTTTTTTATTTTTTTTTTTACACAGTGATCACCACTTATCAAGGCCCGGAAGCCACTCAGGGATAAGGGTTATTGCAAGTACATTACGTTAGTGTGGAGATTAAAATAATACATTATTTCGTTATATATTTTTTGTGAATCAATATTTCAAGTGAAAAGCTTTAAAATCAGCCCAGCTGGCGGCGTTTATACTTATATTATTAATTTTTATATGTGCTATTAAGATACGGCATAATCTCGTTGACACACCGATTCCGCTGGATCACCGAAGTTAAGCAACGTTGAACCTGGTCAGTACTAAATGGGTGACCATTTGCGACTTCCAAGTGCTGTATGTACTCTCTGCTTATCTCGGCATTGTTTCCAGTCGTCCTGGTATTCTCCTTGCCACTGGACTCAAACAGTGCCGATTCAGGAGAGATGTGGTTGAGGATTGCGCAACCCTTGCCATATAATTACACATGCAGCTTCCCCTACAGGGGGTATCCTTTGTCTTTCAAGACTGAATGGAAGCATCGGAATTGTCTATCTGCTTGTTCTTTCCATTAGTTAGTCTGTAGGTTATGCTTTGAAAATCATTAAATTATTCTTTGTCTTTCGAAGCTGAACGGAGGCATCGAATCGATTAAGACCAAATGACCAAGGATGTCTTCTCGCAACAAAGTCATCTATTCATTCAGAAAGAAAAAAAGATAACGGAGGACACGTATTTCAATGGTGGTTATTTCGGTTTTATTTCACTTGTAGAGTTCAGTGGTGGTCGTTCGTAGAAATAGATGGGCTTCGGATGATTGAAAACACAATATTGCTAACGCCGAAAGGAATAGAGAAAGCGGGAAAATGTATGTATGCGTAGGCGGAGTGGATAGATTACGCGTTGCCCGTTTTTGCTAAACAACAGGTTGACGTTCAATGGCGGAAAATAAAGCTAGCGCGCACCACGCCTCCTGGTGACTGCAGGACTGACACACTTCATGCCAGAATCTGGTGATTAAAATATCGATTTATCTTCAACCGCAGTAGGTAAAAGTAATCAATTGCATACGATAAAAAAATGCCTATAACATCGAAAGCAGTACCGGAAGTGAAATATACGTATAAAATTTATGTCGACAGAAGCGTGAATATGTTTTATTTTATTATTTTGTCTTTACATCATTATAAGTGTGTATGGGGAGGGAGCTGTCATTGGTGGCACTGTTGATAATAAATCAAACCCAGTTAAAAGAATCTTTTGCCCCGCCTCCGAACATGCACAATCTACCATAGTGCACAAAGGAAGGGAGACATGATTAATTCCTGTTGTTTGGTACGCCTCTCTACACGAGGGGAGAGACGTGCTTTATGAACTCCAATCTATATGTAGTGATAATGACTTTAGCTGTCGAAAGGCAATGTTAATTATTTAAATCAAACTTGCACACGTGCCCTTTTGTTGGTGTTGCTGGTGAGTACCATTTATTCATTTTGTATTGATTGTTAGCATTCATTTTTCCTGATATCTTTCTCGGATGACATTGGATGGGGCAATGTGAAGATTGCCAACATCCCCAAGTTTTTTTCTGTAGAATTATCTGGATTCAAATTTAGCACATCGAAGTTGTTAATCCATGTAGTTAACCACTTTAGCCACCGTCAACTGCCTGCATGCTTGCGTGTATATGCGTTCAAATGGGCAGAAAATATTCTTAAAAGCAAATCATGTAAAAAGGGCGGGTTCCATCTATTATTATACTAAATCTGAGTAAATTAACGTAATTTTTCCTACATACTGTTATCACAAGATATATATGTTGATATTTTTAACAATTTTGAGATTAAATAATGAATAAGCTTCTGTTTGAATTGTTTTAATTAGCAAATTTCACAAGTAACCTATCTCAATTTATATAAAAAACACTGTGTGTGTGTGTGTGTGTGTGTGTGAGTTCATTTCCTGTGGACTCCGCAACGACTGGGCCGATTTTTTGAAATTTCACACAAATGTACTTTGTGTCTGAGAGTTTCCTTAAATTGTTATGGGGGGAATTCCGATACAAAACCTATCTCGATAATCGAAAAAATTCCGACTAAAGAAAATTTTGACCAAAGTTGACACTTTCATACAGTCTAACCTCGCAAGCGCATTTTAGAAGTTTTGTCATCGCAGAGGCAGAAGAAACCGGCGTATAAAATCAACAGTATGTTCTTTAATAAGACAGGGGCGCGTTCCAAATGAATGTTTAGAGCACAATTGAACCATGATACATTACTTTTGTATTTTAAACTTTGATTCAAACCATTATATACAAATAACTTCATGAAGTCAATAGTAGGTTCTCTACAGTGTAATGTAGACTACAATATGTTGTGAACTAAGCTATTGCAGGAAGGCACGTGAAGCCTTTACCGGTGCACCGTGTTGGGTTCGCGGCTAGAGCAGGCAATTGATTTGATTGAAAAGTGAGCAATTTCAACGATTTCCATGATAATAAATATGAAGTATTAGTTTTAGGAAGATCCACTTTTAAGAAGCACGCGGACAAAGGAAATTTTAAATGTGAGAGTAGAAGAACGATAACGTGCGAAGTTGTGTCTTTAAATAAACAGATATTTATTTATTTATTTAAAGCTTCAAATTTTCGGCTTGTAAAAAAGCCTTCATCAGGATTATTTTAAAAAACAATACAATATATTAGTTTTTTTTCTTTTTTCTTCTCTTATGTGCCATGGTGTTGTTCTGGCACGTTGGTTGTATATTATAAGTCTGGTGGACGGCGCTGTTCGTGCGCTGATGTGAAGTATTAATATTAGTAAGATCCACTTTTAAGAAGCACGCGGACAAAGGAAATATATTAGAAGTGTGAACAATCGTTTATCCTCATTTAATCTCGTGCAACGTCGAGTCTCCTTGCTAGTTTTATTTACTTTTTATAACTTTCACCCTTTCTTTCTGTTTAATATTTAGGCTTTTACTCTTATTTTATACAGAATCTGTCATTTTCGCTAGCGTAATTATTTCTGGTCACACTAGTCAATAAAAAATATGTTTTTTTCAGCTGATTTAGGGCGAATCTGATGGGTTTAATAAAAAAGATCACACTGGTTTTGCTTTTGATCTATGGCCATATGTCTTTTCTTTGTTTTTTTTTCACAAGTACGCATGTGTGGAGTATTTTAGAAAAAGTTGGTGGAGGTGAAATACTGTTTTGATTGGAAATGATTATTTTAATGACAAGAAGTATTCAAATCTGATAATTCTGGGTGATAATGTTGAAATGAGATTAGTTTGAAGTCATAAAACCTCAAAATCTTCCAAAAAATTAGTGCTCAGCATACAAAAAGAAGAACTGGCATGTGTGGGAGGAATTGGCGCCTTGTAAAGAAAGGAATGTTATCAACGACCTTTTGGTGAACTCTAACCACTGTTGCACATCAAATTCGGTTGAATCAAACAGTTCACTAAGGCTGTGGACAAGAATGATGACTGCTTCACTTAGTTGTGTCAAGCTTTTCCCCAAATTGACCAAAGGTTGTTGAAAACTGGCATCTTTGACATTCCTTAGACTCGGCAGCTCATCAGAGATACAGAGTTCGAAAAATTAATGAACAAAGTATAGCTAGAAGCGTGGAAGACATTTGTTCTGGCAGTGAAGAACTTTATTGGCAACAATAAGACCAGAAACTAAGCAGAACTTGTCAACAACATGTTGACAGCTTTCAGAAACCTAGGCTGCAACATGAGCGTTAAGATAGACTACTTATTTTCACATCTCAACCGGTTTCCTGAGAACCTGGGTTCAATGGGAGACGAGCAGGGGAAGAGATTCCATTGGAACCTGAAAGTGATGGAGACCAGGTATCAGGGTTGCTGGGACGCAGTCATGATGGTTGCCTACTGTTGGAATCTGAAGAGAGATCTCCCTTTCTGGGCATTCCAGGTGTCTGAAGAAAGGGAAGTTCAAGTTCTAGAGTTTGAATAATGTTGAAGCTGCAGCAATTTACGTGTATTTACCTTTATCAAGTATCATGTAACTCAGTTTATAATAATCGATGTTTCTATAAGGTAATCAATATATTCTTTTCTAACAACATTTAGTATTATATGTGTTGACAAAAATCAGCTGATAATTCCATAAAAATGTAATAATTTTGTCAGATTTGATGTTTTTTTTTCAAATCAATTTAGCACAAAAATCTGATATGATGAAGAGAAAGGGGTATCATTTACAGATTTAGCAGTGCCCAAAAGATCCTAAATCAGTTGTAGAAATCCAGACAGAATTCAAAAAGTAAATCAATATTTTCAGAAAATAAAGTTCATAAAAAATCTTGAATATGCTATTATAAATAATGTGGAAACAACAAAATAATAATACTATTTTATTCGAACGAAAAAATATATAGCGTATAAAAGGGAGATAATTTGGGATTTTGTCTTTAGTTTTTAATACTTAAAAGACTATGAAAACTTTTTTTACGAATACACCAGTCATTTATTTTTTTTTACGAGAAATACGCCAGTAATTTATATTTTTTTACGAGAAATACGCCAGTCATTTATTTTTTTTTACGAGAATAACGCCAGTCATTTATATTTTTTTACGAGAAATACGCCAGTCATTCATTTTTTTTACGAGAAATACACTAGTCAATTATTATTTTTTTTACGAGAAATACGCCAGTCATTTATTTTTTTTTACGAGAAATACGCCAGTCATTTATTTTTCGTATACACGTTATTTTCGATGACGTAAACAATATATACTTATTGATGCAACCCCGAAAGGATTGCAACAGAAGGCCATAGTAAATCTGGGAGTAAGGTCAACTAAAGGCATCCTCTGCATTTTCCAAATCTCGTAAATTGAAGCCTCACCACCGATGCAGATTCGTGTCACGTCTATTATGAACGAGATCAAGTGTAAGAGGCACTAGGATATTCTTGTGATATCATAAACTCAAGGAGATGATCACCCCCTGCCTTGCATGGTTTCAGTTTTATGAGAAAGGTGCAGAATCAAATAGCCTTTATTCTAATAATTCGGAGGAGGTTGCCCGTTGAATACAATACATCTATGTCTGTTGAAAACTCAAACCGGATAGAGGGTGTTCGTATGCTCTGCATGACAGTCGTCTGTTGATGGTGTTACAAACAAAAGACCTCGCTCCTACTTTATCATGAGCACACCTGGAAGTAGTAAGGCTAAAAATACTGACATGAGAATGCTCGTGTCAGTGCGCAATCTTGTCTAACCGGAAATAGCGAAACATAAATGCTAAACATATATAACGACTACGGTATAACTATATTAGGCTACATTTGTTATTTCGTTGATATTGATTAGTTACGATTTTTTCTGGACAAACGTATGTTGGATACTGACCGGGCAACGCCGAAACATGTGCTGGTTGACGATGATTATTATGACCATTATTAATATTTGTAAAAATAGAATGTCAGAAAGAATGTTATCACAATAAATATTTACAGATTAAATTATTCACGTAAAAATGTTTTAATAGAAAGAAATGTTAGTTTTCATAACTAGCAAAAACAAAAATGTTAACTTGATGAAAAAGAATGTTAGAATATGAGCAAAATACGTGACGAAGGTAGATCATCCGATTTGTGTCTTTAATTACGTGGAGTTAATGACGTAACGAGATAGCTTGGAAATGCACGTATCAGTTAGTCAAGACTTGGGAGTCAGAGTTAGCAGACTCAGTCGGTAGTCAGAGGAAGAAAGACGGTCCACGAACCGTAATTGCTCAGAGTAAGGAAAATATCGATAGCAAAAAACAAAAAACAAAAACAAACAAAAAAACAAAAAAACAAAAACAAAAAAAAACAGGATCAGCGCTACAGCTTTGCAATGGGGAAACATCCGAAATAAAGCTGCTGTAAATAACATCAAAACTGCAGGTTGTACGAATCTTCATTTGCAGTTTTTCTGAGGACGCGTCAAATCAAAATCAACCCAAATAGATAAGGTACGTTTATTCATAAGCCAATGTAGATCCATAAGAGATTGTTGTCCCGTTTTGTTATATGTCCTGTTTAGACAAACGCTAGACAATCAAGTATAAATAAATAATATGTACTCGTTTATCTACATTGCACATAAATTATGGCATTTTATTACAGTTTTATAGAAAAGACTAAATACGGATTGGGATGCAGTCTCCATATTTCACCACCAAAACTTTTTCCTTTGCTTGTTTTATTTCACCGATGTGGAGGTGCAGTCAGACAAATGAATAGACGGAAACAGATTGCATATCTAAACTTAAAGCAAATAAAAAACAGTATAAATATTTTTTTTCCTTCGTTAAAATATTTAGCTTTTGATCGCCTGACAAGACGGCGGATTCGAGCGAAACAAGCCAACATATTTTCCAGAGTTAAACGGAAACGGAAGTCAGTTGCTGCCATATTTGTTTCAGTTTTATTTATCTTTCTCAAAATCTGGGGGGGGGGTGAAAGGAAATTGAAGTCACGTGACAGGACACGAACGTATGTTTCAGCTAAATTGAATTACTATAATTCCGATTTCGAACTCATGCAATAACTCGCGCAGGCCTTAGAACGCATGGAAATGTAAGCCATCAGATGACACAGATATTGTTCGGATGCGTGTGTATAAACTTCCGTTGTATTTCTCATGTACGACCACAGTGTTTGTTTTTCGCCGTTTCTTTTTATACATCAATCGAAACTTGTTCCTGAAGATCCAATGGAGTTGAGGTAAAGTCTTCTACAAAGCCACTATTATTCAATGAATTAATTGAAAAATGCAGAGTTCTAAACATCAGATGTACACAAAGTAACCAATCTTTACGCAAGACCATACTTGATCGCAGAAAATGTTTTCATAATAAAAAAAAACAGATTACCATTGCTCATATATAAGAATTCGTATACACAAAGAGTGAAATATAATTGAAAATTGTTTTTTAACAAAACATTATATTTATTTTATAGAGGGAATTAGACATGGGGTCTAAAGAGCAAAGTTTATTTTAATGTATTAATGCTTTAAAAGAACAGTGCTCATAGTACTCTAGATATAAAATAAGCTCAATAGATATGTAAGATTGATAATTGTAAATTATGAATCACTTTCAAAAGGATGAACAAACAAAATCAAATTGAGTGTACGATCGTGTCGGAAGCGATATTCATTTTATTAAAATCGACAATAAGTATTGACAAAGACTTTGTTTCCGAATATAATCTCTTCTCCAGCACAAAAAGAGGGGGAAGTTTAAGACACCAAAATAAACTAGCATTTTTATTGAAAGTGAGGTAGATAGTCCTTATTGAGTTTCATTAGAAGTCTTCGTCAATTATTATCAATGTTTATTGTCAATTTTGATAAAATGAATATCGTTTCCGAAACGACTCTTCACTCGATTTTGTTTTTTTCTTTTGAAACTGATTCATTATTTACAATTATCAATCTTTATACTCTTTCTCTCTGCATATATATATATATATATACATATATATATATATAAATATATATATATACATATATATACACACATATATACACACACATATACATATGTACACATATATATACATATATATATATATATATGTACACATATATATATACATATATATATATATGTACACATATATATATATACATATATATATATATGTACACATATATATATATACATATATATATATATATGTACACATATATATATATACATATATATATGTACACATATATATACATATATATATATGTACACATATATATACATATATATATGTACACATATATATACATATATATATGTACACATATATATATACATATATATATGTACACATATATATATACATATATATATGTACACATATATATACATATATATATGTACACATATATATACATATATATATGTACACATATATATATACATATATGTACACATATATATATACATATATGTACACATATATATATACATATATGTACACATATATATATACATATATGTACACATATATATATATACATATATGTACACATATATATATATACATATATACACACATATATATATACATATATACACACATATATATATACATATATACACACATATATATATACATATATACACACATATATATACATATATACACACACATATATATATACATATATACACACACATATATATACATATATACACACATATATATACATATATACACACATATATATACATCTATACACACATATATATACATATATACACACATATATATACATATATACACACATATATATACATATATACACACATATATATACATATATACACACATATATATACATATATACACACATATATATATATAAACACACATATATATATATACATATATATACATATACATACATATATATATACATATACATATATATACATACACATATACATATATATACATACACATATATATACACACATATATATATGTGTATATATATACACAACTATATATACACATATATATACATTATATATATATATACACACACACACATATATATATATATATATATATATATATATACTAGTAAAAGTACCCGTCGTTAACTTGGTTCTAAAACAGCATACAGAAAATTGCCTCTGATTTATGAAAGCATGATAGGTCATGAAAAGGAAGTGTTGTAAAGAGTTAGCTTCGAATTTGTGGGTATCAAAACCAAAGCAAAATATGATAAAAGTAAAAATAAAATAGATAGACTCCATAATTTAGTATACCATACCTGTTCACACTGAAACACTTATCACAATATTTGTGGATTTATATTAAAAAAACCTTGTTAAACTTTGTAACATATTTCCATTCTAGCGAGGTCAGGTGCGAACGAACACCCCATAATTTTATTATACTATATTTCTTCAAACTGAAACAATTATCAAAGTATACTTACGCAGATAGATATAAAAAGTCTTTATTAAAGTTTGTGCCTATTTCCATTCTATTGAGGCCAGGCACGAACGCAGACCCTACAATTTTATTATACCATCCCTATTTAAGTTAAAAAATACTTATCAAAGTATTATTATGTGCATCTATATCAAAAATACTTGTAAACATTCAAATCTCGTATAAAAAATTACGCATTCACTAGACAATTACATAAATGTTATATCTAAGGTTTGAAAAGTATCCATCACTAAGAAAAATAGTTTTAATTAGCCAAATATTTGTCATGTGGTCGTTCAGAGAGTTATGTAAATCCAGATAATTTTTGGCGGCGTATTATTTATTTTGGTCAATTTAGTCGCACTTTTTATACAATGTTTTAAACTAGAGAATTTTCGGAAAAGACAAGAAAATTAATTGCTCAGCTACACATGGATGGTTCAGGGCATAGAAAAATTTCAACAATGTTGAATGTTTGATATGTTAAATATCGGTGACACGATTCGAAGATCGAATCCTACCAGTGCACTTCAAATCTGCCACATTCAGGGCGTCCTTCCAATATTTCTAATTTTTTTGTTTTATCTTACTTCAGTCGAAGTTCTCAGAAATCAGGGACCCACAACCTGGGGCTAACACTTGAACTATATGAAATACATAGATATTCGAATGTTCCATTAAAGTTCTTTATCTCTCAAGCAATGAGTAAGTAAAGAAATTGAGAACATAATTTCCTCTCCCCAATTAACCATTTTCATACGTTGTAGTATATCTTTCATTTTGGTCGTTCTAGATTTCAGGACAAGAATTTATCTAATCTGGTGGGGTATCCAGCTTAGTGCTATTACTTGAGGTAACATCACTTGGAGACGGTGCACCATTCCTCGTAAAAGCTAATGTGGGTTAGCCATAGTGAGGAGATCTTATTTGTGCAGCGAATACTGAATGTGATTTTGAATATTTGGCCAGGGTTTACTTCTATGGAAAAAGTATCCTCATGTCAGGTTGTTCTGACAAACCCCTGTACAGAGAGACCTTAGACACTCGAGGACAGTCTCTAGTAGGCATTCAAGTTCTCTCCAGTAGGCATTAACTGTATGGCTCGACTTATGGTACGTGAAGTGAAGAAAGATCCACGAATAACTCGTTCTGAACTCCAGAAAATATTAGAAGCATCTGAGACACGTGTATGCAAGAATACAATTAGGACAGGGCTTAGAAGGAAAGGATTCCAATCGTGGAAACCAAGAAAAACTTATTTGTTAAAGCCGATTCATATCAAGAATCGTCTGAAATTTGCCAAAGAACATTTGGAGAAACCTTCAAGTTTTGGAATAAAATATTATGGTCAAACGAAACGAAAATTGAGTTATTTGGTCGAAATAATGTAAGTCGTGTCTGGAGACAGAAGAACTCAGCGTTTGACCCAAAGAATACCATCCCTACAGTGAGGTTTGGAGGTGGAAGTATAATGATTTAGGGTTGTTTCTCTTTAGCCGGCCCTAGAAAACTTCACATTCTAGAAGGGAAAATGAATGCTCAAATGTACCGGGCTATACTTGACGTAATCTCTTGAAGTCTGCAGAGAATTTGAACTTGTCTAATAGATGGATATTCCAGCAGAACAACGATCTCAAGCGCATGGCTAAGGCAACTACCGCATGGTTTCGGGGGAAGGAAATAAACGTATTTGGATGGCCAAGTCAATCATCTGACCTCAACACAATTGAAAATCTGTGGCGAGATTTGAAGTTGATGGTACAAAAGAGAGATCCGAGGAATCTGACAGAACTTAAACGAACTTGTCAAGAAGATTGGGATAAAATTTCAATTAACATTTGTACAGTCTTGTAAGGAAGTATCTCAAACGTTTGAAATACTAGTAAAGGCCATATTACTAAAAACTAATATTATTTCTTGTGTGTGTTGGATACTTTTTGACCCCTAAATATGACATTTATGTAATTATCTAGTGAATGCGTAATTATATATGATTTTTGATACGAGATTTGTATTTATTATACAAAAACAAAACAAAACAAAAAAACATTAGAATAGCATGTTGTTATTGTTTTAGTTTTCGTGTAATAAAAATAAACCAACATTTTACTTTGTCTCGGATATTTATTGCGCCCACTATGTATTCATGCAAATACTCTACATGATTCAACTTACGTAGTATTTGCGTAAAAAAGTTTACATGTATACATACATACATACATACATATATATATATATATACATATATATATATATATATATATATATATATAATCCTGCATTTCGCTTGTTCCTACCCTCTGATGAGAAGGAAAGTATTTCTTCGAAACTCTGCGGATTAAGGACTATCCACTTATCAAGTGTTTCCTTTTCAGATTAAATATATTTTAACTCTTTTTCAAAGTGTTTTTTTTAACATGTTTTATTAACTATTTGCTCCTATATATATATTATAACCTCTTTCTATATATATATTTATGTATGGGTATATATATATTTGTTCAGAAAATTTTGCTTACCAAACTCCTTTGTCAGTTTTTGGTCTACAGATATGAAACTTAATATCTAGGGTATTCAAACCCATGCGAAACTTTATATTTGGTTTTTAGCCGGCGAACATAAGTACAAAAGTGTAAAAATGAAAGAAATGGAATTTGCCCCGTGCAGGTCGAACGATGGCATTACAAATAAAATATACATGCGTAACATAATAGCTGCTGGTTCATGTTTTTATTTTCAGCCTTGCAGCAAACATATCTTTAAAACTCAGGCATTAATGTCAAAGGAAAAAGTAAATCGTAAGCTAAACGTTTTGGTTTCGTTTCTCGTTGGTGGTGCAGGAGTCATTTTTGTTTTTAACTATTTAAATCATTACTATATATTGGGTCTAATATAATATAATAAATACGAAATTTGCATTAATTAAAGTATCATATTTAAACGTATTTTTCGATAGGGCAATGCCGGACGGCTAGCTAGTATATATATAATTTTGGATTTTGTTGCCTTGTAGATTTTTTTAATCTCCGTGCTTACTAGATAGAATGAATAGGGTTGAAAAGATCAATGATAATTGAGTCGGACCACATCAGGAAAAGCCTTTAAAACGTCGCAAAGATATGGCGTCATTCAGTCTAACAGGCTGAAAACACTAGGAAGGATATGAATCGGCTTTAGCAAAGGAGTTTTTCTTGGTTTCTGCGATTTGAATCCTTTCTTTCGAAGCACTGTCCTAATTGTATTCTTGAATACACGTGTCCCAGATGCTTCTTTTATGATCTTATAAATGTTAATGTAAAAACCATTAAAATAGACCATAGATGATCCGCGAGCCAAACGTTTATTGGTTTCAGCGACTATGTATATATTATACACACTATGTATATATTATACACACTATGTATATATTATGCACACTATGTATATATTATACACACTATGTATATATTATACACATTATGTATATATTATACACACTATGTATATATTATAAACACTATGTATATATTATAAACACTATGTATATATTATAAACACTATGTATATATT
>NC_136482.1:187836676-187896676 GCF_053919585.1 Euprymna scolopes
TGTCAAATAGTCTATGACAAGAATAGAGTTGTTGACTGCCTACCAGTAGGGAATCTGCGCTGTCAAAGAAGAAAAAAAAGATCATCACAAGTTTTTTGGTGGATTTGCTCTGTCTTGCTTTTATTTGTTTTGGTCTGGGAGAGCCAGCATGCTTCAACTGAGAACTATGTCTCTTGGTCTCTAGATCATAGCAGTAGATATAACATCCATCATAAGTCCAGAGAATCAAGAATTATGTGATCTGAATTGAGCAACTAGATCATCTCCCTGCTGTCATGACAAAGTCTTTCTTTCTAATGTTCTCTGGGCACTCTTGGCACATCTATCGCATTTATCGCGCAAATCTGCATTTTTATTTCCTTGATAAGATTTGTGTTTAAACTGACATCAAACTCTGCACTCATTATCTCTATAGACACACGAGGAAATTCTTTATTTGGTCAATTAACTCCGGTGTTCTGACTTACTTACTCTTCCCATCCTCGCATCATCTCTCACACTCTTCCTTAAATCTCTTATGTCACTCAAAAACTGATGCTCGATTCATGCAAGATGGTTCAAAAGCAGTCTGAATCATTCCATACGTTTTTGTGGCATTTATTCCAAGTTTAAAACATTTTTATTGCATATCGCTCCTCTAAAGTGTACTCACGTCCAGATTGCATTTTCGTAATTCACCACCTGTGATGATCAGGTTTTAGTAGGGTATATTACAATTCCTGTTGTAGCTGTTCATTTGAACCTGAAATCATAAAGATTGGTTAGTCATCTCATAATATGTATAGCAATAACATACTGAATTTGCAAGAGTCTACGATAATTATAATTGCCTGCACAAAAATATTTGCCTGTGCAAAAATATTTGCCTGTGCAAAAATAATTGCCTGTGCAAAAATAATTGCCTGTGCAAAAATAATTGCCTGTGCAAAAATAATTGCCTGTGCAAAAATAATTGCTTGTGCAAAAATATTTGCCTGTGCAAAAATAATTGCCTGTGCAAAAATAATTGCCTGTGCAAAAATAATTGCCTGTGCAAAAATATTTGCCTGTGCAAAAACGTCTGGAAACTTATTAAAGATACCCCATATATGAGAATTCTCTTTTCGTACTGAAATTCTTCAAACGAAATGAAGAACGGCTTAAGGTGATAGTATACTGTATTGACTTTTCTCCTCGGAGGAACGGTTAATTAACAAGATTTGGTCTAGAATGTTTTGCGAACATATTTTCATTGCTGATGCAGCAGAAAATAACCTTTGAAGTCTAAAAATTAAGCCTTAATGTTTGAAACCAGTTTTTATTTATTTTTTTACTTGTACAAATTAAGCAGCGTTATGTGCAATTTATAAGCCGACATTTTCCAGAGAGTGAAATACTTCGGGGAATAAAAATCAAACAAAATCTCTCCTGTAACCGATACGCATGCGCGAGACGCTTTCATCTTTTTTTCTCTTTTTGTATTTTTCTGCCGGGCGTTTCCTTTCGTTTGCGCTGGATATTTATTCCGAAATCGTTGCAGAAAACATTTGATATCAAACAGAATACTCATAAAAAAGTTAAGGAAGGTTGATCAAAAACGAAAATGCCAGAAATATGACGAGGGATTTGAACATGAAATATGTTTTATTTTTTTCATTTTCTCTCTTTGGCCTTTAATTGCGTTTTTTTTTTTTTTCTTAAGATTGTGTTGGTTTCATCGTATTTATTTTCTTTTTGTTACTTTTTTGTACTTCCACAGAAATCTCGGTAAGTACGATATCAGAAGAAAATAATGCACACTCCATTTTAATAGTGAAAGAACATGGTCAATACAGGACACCTGGCTAAGTTGATAAAGGTATTTCTTGATAAATATGATACCGTAATTATATCTAAAGGCTGAGAGTTCAATCCTGAGTGAGTAAACCACTGTTGAGAGAATCAGAATTGCAATCGAAAAACTCGAAACATTTTGGTGTATCGGAATCGGAATAAAATTTTTCCGATGCCAAAAGCGATTCTTTTTTTGGGGGGGGTTGTATTATTGAAAATTAAATGATTCGTTGTTAGTACTAATGATAAAATAATATTTATTGATTTTAACTGACCAGTAGAACTAAAATCTATATATCTCCCATTTAAGTGTATTTTTACGTTTATGAAAATATAAACACATATTACACGGATTTTTATATTATTTTCTGAGTTAATATTTAGAAATTTAAAAGAATCGGAATCTTTAATTGTATCGGGTTCTGGAATTTAAAGTAGAATTGGTGATTGTATCTGAATCTAAAAAATTCTGGCTATGGTCTCATCATTAGCATAAGCATTACATAAGCTGATTGTAAATGACGAAATTAAATACTGGAATACTTTTCAAAGAGTTATGACCATTAAATCTACAGAAGTTCATTTTTTAATAGGAAATCAAATTAATAGTCCAAGAGCATTAGGTAAGTAAAAACAAAAAAACAAAAAACAAAAAAAAAAACAGTCAACCGTAAAATATAATCTATATAAAAGCCAAGTACGCCCAAGGATGGAATACTGTTGCCATATCTGGGCAAGAGCTGCTGAAAACAGCCTATCCTGCCTTGACAGAGTACAAAATAGACTTCGTGGCTTAGTGGAGGATGCCCTTTTCTCTTCCCTGCAACCTCTCTCCCACAGAAGAGATGTTGCAAGCCTATCTTTGTTTTATCGTTATTTCCATAACAGGTGCTCGTCTGAACTCCAATCTCTGGCCCCCTCTCGCCAATCTTTTACGAAAAACACCAGTCTAGCTGAATCCACTGTCAAAAACTTTCCCCACTCTTTATCTATGACTAAATCAAAACGTAGATTCCATGAACAAAGCTTCTTTCTTAGAACTGCAAACCTGTGGAACTGTTCCGTCTGCCTGCTTCCCTCCTGACTACAACTTGGATGTCTTCAAGTCCAACATAAACAAATTCCTGATGAACCGCCCCCTTAAGTAGACACTTTAAATATCCACACTAACATACTGTACTTACAATAACCCTTATCCCTGAGTGGCTTCCGGGCCTTGATAAGTGGTTACCAGCTTGTAAAAAAAAAATAAATACAAACAAGATTATTGTTTTAAACAATTAATTTAATACAAACAAGATTATTGTTTTTTAAACAATTCATTTAAGTATTGAAGAATAACATATAAAAAATTCTGACCAGGTTCAAAATGATTTGCATACGCATTATATAACGAAATTAACTGATGTTGGAAATAGAATTTTTCACATCAAATATCATTATAGTAATTGTCTGTATTTTTGAGATGGGGTGTTTTCATTGATTGAGATTGTCGGACCGACTTCCTTATCTTGGTTGTTATCGTCACAACGTTTCGGCCGTTTTGCCCTCCGGCCTTCATCAGGTGTTTTGTATCGAACTGGGGAACCGTTTGTTAGGAGTCTCGAACCCAACCCTTTATTATTATTACGGGGGTACCGTGTTCGGACTCCAGCTAGGCTCTGGGACATAGTTGCTGATTCTCTGTTTTGAATGTTACTTTTTCACTGCCTTCGTTCAGGATTGAACTCAGCACTTTTGGGTAACTAAACTTTGATACAACGTCTAGGATCACTCGGCCATATGTCACTAGGACAATTCTTAGTTGTTTTTTTGTTAATGTTAAACCTATGTTGTTATTCAAGGTTTTCTCTCTTTATCAGAGGTGTCCAAATTTCATTCAGCTCTATGCTTGGTTTGCTCAGTAGGTTGTTATGTCCGAGCATGTGAGCTGTTTCTTTAAGTTTTCTCACTTTCCAGTGGGTCTCTCTGTTTATTATTTTTACTTCATCCCATATCGATTAAGTAAAAACAATAGGAAAATTCCTTTAGTTAGCTTACAATTAAAGTTACGTGTTCATGATGTTGCGTAACAGTCAGGAAGTCTCCAGTGACACTTAATCGATACGTTGATAAATGTTTGCCTTGTTTCGGAGTCGCAAATTCAAGTGCACTTGCTTGGGAAAGCGTTACCTATATGAGAAATGGGTTGAGGGAATACCTCCTATATACATGTTTAGTTTATACTGCAAAATAAAAACTTAAATAATTGTTAAATCAAACAATTGTGTTCTCATTAATTCTTGCAACCGTTGCTATTAAGGAAAAGACTGTTCGGCTAAAGAAAAAAAGAAATATAAATACGACAGAAAGTACTCCTCCTCCTCCTACTACTACTACTACTACTACTACTACTACTCCTACTACACAACTAGATTTCAGTTTTTACGTAGTGAGGCGCCGTCCGGATAATCTGTGACAATCAAAGAATTAATGTACTTGGTGCTACAACCACAGAAAAACGATATATCTTAAACTAGCCTGGATGCCTGGCATTGCCCGGGTGTTTAGAGGTGTGTGTTGAGCAAAAAAGAAAAAAGAAAGTGGTACTAGGCAGGTAGGCTCGAACTCTTACCGCGAAGGAGGAAAAGCATTAAAATGATACCGATCTCGTGAAAATGCGTCGTCTCTGTCAAAAATTTTAGGCATACATACATACACACACACATACATACATACATACATACATACACACATACATACATACATACACGCACACATACATACACACATGCATACATACATGATGGCAGCAAATTCGTTTTCGAACATTGCCATTATTGATATAGCACAAAAAAGGTATACAGAAACACGAAAACATTCAGTGATGGGCCGCAAGGATGTGGCTTTACATACATACATACATACATACATACATACATACATACATACATACAGGTGAGATTTATATTATAGATGGCCCTATTCCATAGTTTTCAATCATATTATCTATGCCTGATAAAATTCATGAATGGAAAAGGTAATATTTTCTGAAATTGCGTCCAAAATATTGGATTATGAAGATGTTCATACCTTATTTATAATTCACGTTTAACGAGTTTTTTGGGAATTTTCGTTTTCCTATGTAGATTGCCATTGCCTGACTAGTCGGAAAGGATTATTTTTACAACAGCTTTCACGAAACATTTTAATACGTTTATCTGTAATTTGTGATGCAAATTTGATTCTTGATAAAAAGCGTTTTCTTCCCAATTTATTTCTTCACATTTACTTCACTCAATTTTATTTTAATTCTATAGATAAGCGTTGATATTCTACAGTGAAAACTTAATAAATTAATGAAATGAGTATCTAACATTTTTATTTAGAAATTCCGGATATTGATAAAAACATAACCATAGACAACGCTTGAATAATTCACAATAGCCGAATCGTATAAAATTGCGAATTGCCCTCTCAACAACCATAAATTTTTATTATGGGACTTTGAATGCATCAAGTATTTGTTTTTTCTTGGATGCGTACACGCCTCTCGATAAGATGCTCTGTCTGTCCGTCAACCTATGGCATGCAAGTTGGAAATAGTATTGTCATCGCTAAACTTACAGATTAAATAGACGTTCTTGTGCTTTTCGTGTATTTCGTAGTTTATATGAGAGATATATTTCATGTAATAAAATAATACATGGATCAAGCGTAGTTGAAGGCGACCCTAAATCTCCATTTCCATAGAGCTGTGGGCGATTATTTAGCTTGATTGCCACACTAAGCATTAGAAGGTGAGAATAAAAGATGAGTTTTTGTTTTATACAAGAGAGTCACCATTTATCAAGGCCCGAAGACCACTCGAGGATAAGGCTTACTGAATGTAAGGTGGTAGTGTAGTAATCGTTAATGGTGCAAAGATTTGGTACAATTTGATTATTTATGGAGATAATTAAACAAGAACTTGTTTACATTAGACTTGAAGGCTATTATACTGTAGTCGGCCGAGAAGCAGGATAATAGAACTGTTTCATTGGCAGGTAGTTTTAGGAAAAAAGCTATATTTGTGGAATCTGCGTTTAGATTTAGGAACAGATAGAGAGTGGGGGAAATTGTTGATAGTGGTTGTAGCTAGTTGAGTGTTTTTTGTGAAAGTTTGGCAAGAAGGGACTTTAGATTGGAGCTCAGACAAGAATTTGCCATGAAAATAACATCAAGTAAATTTTTGAGTCTTATCTCATTCGACCAAGGATAGAATTCACGTTATTCGTCTTATTAACGAAAATTAACCATTATGAGAAAATGAGAACCCATCATAATTTCAATATTTAAGAAAATGCAAACGAAAATATAGAAATGCTATAATAAATAGCAAATACTGATATAAATTATTATTTAACCCTTGTATTTAGTAAAAAAACAGATTCTTTAGATAATCCTAAAATTTTCGCGTGTTTCGTTAATTCTCATGATTTTAGTTTTGTTTCCTGAAAAAAGGTGGAATACCTTAGTCATGTGTTTCTCAGCTATCTCCTTCCGGGTTAAATTATACTACGCTGAAATAATGTACTGGCTGACGCAACGAGAAAAAGCTATTCACATGTATTTTATGAAGCATTTCGTTCGAAATTCTGTACAGACCCACGAAATCAACGAGAAACACCAGGAGAAGGCCGAAATTTACATCGGCTGAAATGTTGTACGAACACCCTAGATAAGCACAGTAGTTTATATATTCCGAATAACAGGTTTTTTTTCTTCTGACATATTTCGCCTGTATATAATCATATAATGCATATTTATATATGACGGACGATCCGTGAGTTGGTTGCATATTAGTTAAACAAAGAAAGATAAAATAATAAAATAAAATACGCACCAAGTGCGCTTGAAAGTCAAATCGCAACGTAATATAAGGAAATAAACAAATATTTTACTTGTTTGAAATTTATCACAAATATATTTCAGAGGTATACTCCATCTTCAGTGTGTTGTTTTGCTTCTTTTTTTCCCTTTCTTCTTCCTTGCCACGTTGTAGTTGGAGAAAGAAGTCTGTAAAGAGCCGCGCGTTGTATTTAGCGGTTGTATTTTGAAATGTTCGGACTGTGCGTAGGTAACGCGAGAATAACGTCAAGAATGAGAGTTCATATAGAAACGTTGAAAGAGATATATCAGAAGAAAGAAAAAAAAAAGCTTAGTCTACTTTAAGAAAGAATGTTTTAAGCAAAACCACAATATAAAAGCATGCACTTATCAACACGCCCATTTTAGACAAGCGAAAATGATGTCAATACACTGCAATATCTTATTAAATACTCTCGCTCTATTATATTTAAATCGTTCCACTCCTTGACATTTATATCCGGCATTGCCTCAACAATGTAAAACATTAGTATAAAAACAAACATTCAGTCCTCAGAGTTTGAGCATTATATCTATCTATCTATCTATCTATCTACTATTGTATAGAATGCACTTTGTGTGTGTATGTGCGAGTTAGTTCCCTATGAACTCTTAAACGATTGTACCACTTTTTAAAAAATTTCACACAAATGTACTCAATGTGCCTGGCACTGTTCTTAGAAAAGTTTTATATCGGAATGTCTTCGATAAGTATCAATGATTGATGATCGAAAAAATCCGATGAAAGAAGAAACATGCGATTTTGATTAAAGTTACTGCCTTATACAGCCTAACATCACACGTACATTTAAGAATATTTATTACCGCACAAGCAGAAAAGTCCGGCATATAAATTCAACAGTAGGTTTTTTGATATGGCAGGGACGCTTTTGGAATGAATGTTTCTGTTTAGAGCACAGTTCAACCATGATACTTGACTTCTGCATTTTAAACTTAGATTCAAGCCATTATTACTGCACAAGTAGAAAGGCCCGGTATATAAAATCAACAGTAGGTTACTTGATATGACAAGGGCGCGTTCAAAATGAATGTTTCTATTCAAAGCACAATTGCACCATGATACTTAACTTTTTCATTTTAAACTTAAATGCAAGCAATTATCGCCGCACAAGCAGTAATGCCATGCATATAAAACCAACAGTCAGTTCTTCAATATGAGAGAGGTGCATTTAAAGTGACTTTCTGTGTAAAGCACAACTGAACCATGATACTTGACATTTTCATTTTAAGTTTTAGTTTAAGCGATCATATAAAAATTATTAAAATCAGCAGGTTCTCTACAGTGCAATACAGACTATAATATATTGTGGACTATATATATACTAGCATGGGTTTCCGGCGTTGTCCGGGTGTTTGGAGGTGTACGCTGAGCAAAAAAAAAAAAAAAAACAAAAAACAAACAAAAAAAAACGGTCAATTTTTTAAAACTTTGACCCCTATTATGACCTCTTAACATTTATTGTTTTGGGCTCAAATTAAGTTATTAAGTTAGATCCATGTCCAAGGAACCTATATCTAAAATTTCAATTGTTTAGACCCAAAATTGTCGGAGGAGTTTGGTAGAGTTCTCAAAGGTTAAATCGTTGAACTTTGACCCCTTACCAGCCAAATCTCTGGCCGATAAGCAATCACATAGATTTTCCCAAATCTCAGTACCCTGTATATCGAATTTCGAGTCTGTAGACTAACAATTAACAAAGTTATTGCATGGGAAAATGTACACAGACACAGAGGAAGACAGACACGTTTACTTTATATATATATATATATATATATATATATATATATATACACACACATATATACACATACACACACATATACATATACACACATATATATATATATATATATATATATATATATATATATATATATATATATATATATATATATACAAAGGTTCTGAATAGAGAAACCCTTTTACGATTGACAAAAAAAATCTATGTCAAAAAGAATATGCATTGAAGTGGAGGAATAGGTTAAATTGACCCCTTTTTTCTGCCTGTGGGCGGATACTTAAATCACTAAGGAATAAGTTTTATATGAAAAGAAAAGAAATACATATAAATATTTCTATTTACTTAACGAAAATGTGTCACTCGGTAAAGGGCGACGCAAGAACCTCTTTAAACAGATCTTATACGTCTTATCTTCGTCGCTTCAAGATTAAGTACGTACGAACGCAGGTCTCTTGTTATTCTCAATGAGAAACATTTGTTTAACGGGAACAATAAAAAATATTTGCATGTGAACGCCTATCAACTATTTACGATGCTTAGTCCCGAATGCCTCAAATAAAAAAGTATTTTTGCGCCAGGCTTCTATGAAATATGAAAATCACTCCAGACAAGGCATGAGGCCACTTGATATAAGGAGGTTTAATACTACATGAAAGAATTGCTGCTTTTCGGGTAAAAATCTATTATATCTAACCCTTATGGTAGGCATTTTTTTTTACCTTTTTTTTCAGAATTTGTATAGAGTTCAAAATAGACTTCGTAGCCTCGTGAGGGATGCTCTCTTCTATATTCCTGCAACTTCTTTCTCACAGAAGAGACGTTGCGAGCCTGTTTCTGCTTTATCGTTATTTTCATGGCAAGTGCTCGTCTGAGCTCCAATCTATTGTTCTCTCTCGTCTAGCTGATACAACTAGAAAAAAATTCCACCCACTCTTTAGCTGTGCCTAAACCTAAACGTAGATTCCATGAACAAAGCTTCTTTCTAAGAACTGCGCGCCTGTACAACTCTATTCCGTTTTCTGCTTTCCAACTGACTACAATATAGTTGTCTTCAAGTCCAACGTAAACAAATTCCTGACGAGCCGTCCCCTTAATTAATCCAATTTACCAACTTTTCACAATTAATGATGATTACCACATGTTCCCTTCTACCACTATACACTTATTAACCCTTATCCTTGATTTGCTTCCGGGCCTTGATAAGTGGTGACTCCTTTGTAAAGATAAAAAAAAGTAATCTTGATGAGTGGTGAGTATATGAAGTATAAAAGAAAGGGGGAAAAATGCCAACGATAAGTAATAGATGGAATAGATGCAAAAAACAGTAATTCTTCTCTCTTTGTCAGAAACATCGATCATGGAATGAGGATTAAGGAACAAAAAAAGGGAAGCTAGAGTTACGAGGCTGCAGAAGGTGAAGCCAGGATGCATTTTCTGTCTAAATTATAACGTTTTTCTCGTGTTATATTTCCCCTCTTTGGTTGTCATACATAAAATAAATTTCACAGTGTATAAGGATAATTTGATATTGGAGATACTCATAATCGTACCCAGTTTCCAAAAGAGGAGGAATATAACATAAGAAATATTTGGAATCAAGTTTCTCCTTACTGTTATTTCAGATCATTTGAAACCATAGCAGCAAATTTTAGTTTCTCCTCCATCAAGGCAAAAGGTTTTGAGGATTATATATATATATACATATATATATATATATATATATATAATTATTTTTTTACTATAATAATTAAATACCTACAGACACTAGTGTTTCATCCTTTCGGGATTCTTCAGTGCAGGGTGTCACGATTACTACCAGTCGAACGATTCGAACCCCGCGACACGAGACATCTCTGGCTCGATTATATATATATATATATATTAGGACAAAATCTATAAGAGAGAATCTTGCGTGGGAAGTTATGCAGCAAAATGTTTGTTCACATCACATTACAATTGCAGAAATTTAATGCAGTTGAGGAAATAGTGAAAAGGTAGGGAGTTCCAAAGGCAAATATTTTGAGGAAAGAAGATATTAGAGTAGAATATTTTCCTGCTTAAGAGGATCTTTACATTTAAATGATTAAATTTTGCTGCTGCCTGGAGGTATTTACGCTGAAGATGGAAGGCACAAGTACATTCTGTGGAAGTGATGTAACATTGCGGCGATGAGACAAGTGCCGAAGCTTGATAGACAGTGCTGGACTTATTAAGTTATGAATCCTATTCGCACCGTGTCCGAGAGAGAGAGAGAGAGAGAGAGAGAAAGAGAGAGAGAAAGAGAGAGAGGGAGAAAGAGAGAGAGAGAGAAGGAGAAAGAGAGAGAAAGAGAGAGAGAAAGAGAGAGAGAGGGGGGAGTACCAGCCCAGATGTGGCAATAATATTTCATCCAGGGCTATTGGTGGCTTTCTAGAGATATAGAATCCTGGCAGGTGCGAGTGTATTTCTAACCCAGTAGAAGGAGCCTGATTTCATTGCAGTGGACTTGGTAATATCTTTTATGTATTTATCCCAATTAATGTTGAATGTGAATATTAGGTCTCATAGTAATATTTCAAGACTAACTGAAGAATATTGGGTATGAACCTTAAAATCATTATAATTTATTTCTTTAATTCATCTCAAACCAAGCCCTCACATAGCTTAGAACTCTGGCCGAGTGAAAAATTGACACAATTTCGAAAAAGCGAACTTACCTGGTTGTCTCTTCCCGATTATGAAATTATATTGCGTCATTTTGCATCTGGGCTGAGCCTGGTAGATGAGACTTCGAAAGAAGTAGTAGTCAATTTCTTCTTAGCATATTTCAATTGGTTTTGGTACACTTTAAACAACTTCCCCATAGAAAAGAAGGGGGTAATTCCATTGGATAGGTAAATTCAATATTAACATTCTCTGCTGATTAAAAAGACGATATTGCGTCAAGAAATGAAACCTAATTTGTTAGGTTAAATTGTCTTAAAGGTATCATGACATGATTGAACGCCCAAGCCCTTAAATTAATAATATTAAAATTATTTCCGTCATACATGAACAAGTGACTCAAACCGACTTTGTCAGTTAAACTCGCCCGCACTCAAACCAAACCAATCAAGGCTGTGATTAAAACAATTCAAATCAACCAATGAAGTGTCGCAATTCAAGTTATGCAATTTCTCACACCACTGAAGCGGAAGGAGTTACTGTGAATTAGACACCTTACCTACAGAGACATAAAAAATGGGGAGTTTTGAAATTCATTAAAAAATATTAAATTATTTGAACTTTCATGTTTTAAAAATTTCTACGTATATGAAAGACACTGTGCGTGTGAGATTTTGTTTCTTATGGTCTTCAAAACGGCTGGGCCGATTGTTTTTTTTTTTTTTAAAGTACCCAAATGTAGTTTGTATCTGAGAATGTTCTAACATTGTTTGTTTTATCTAAATACCTCCGCTAAACATCGAAAATCGATAATCGAAAGGTTTGTTAAAGTTTTGTTAACATTACATTTAAATTCATACATGTTGGTAAAGTCTGAGAACAAGAAAGGAATTTCAAAGACTATCAGTCGGAGGCAAAAAGCTATCAGAATAGTTAGACTCCCACCATATGAAGACCTCCACAGCGAAAGTATGGGACTATAATAAAAACTTTCATAGATTTCTTAGTTTTATAAGACACGACCTAAAACGCTCATTTCACAAGATATAAATATGAAAATGCTATATCCTTTAAGACATTTCTGAGATAGTAGATACTAGGATTGAAAGAGGATCTACGAATGTTCAACACTTCCAATACTTTTATTGTCGTCAAAATCGGTGAAATCATCCATTTATCAATCAAATCGATTGATTGTCTGCTCTATTCGGAAACTCACTGTGGTGCACCGGGAGGAAGCTTCACATGCCTCCCCGGAGTGACTTAGTTTACAGTACATTGCAATCTACATTGCACTGCAGAGAATCTAATGTTGATTTTATGAAATTATTTTTATATAACTATTTGAATTAAAGTTTAAAAAAAAAAAAGTATAATCGCTAGATTCTGTTCTAAACAGAAACATTCATTTTGAATTATCAAATGGCCTACTATTGATTTTAAACGCCCGGCCCTTCTGCTTCTGCGGTCATAAAACTACTCAAATGCACTTGTGATTTTAGACTGTATAAAAAGTGTTAACTTTGGTCAAAATCAGACTGTTTCTTCTTTAATCGGATTCTTTTCGATTATCGATTTTCGATGCTTAGCGGAGATATTCCGATAAAACGAACTACATTAGTAACAAACACAAACTACATTGGAGTAAATTTTTTTAAAAATCGACCCAGCCATTTTGGAGACCATGAGAAACCCACCACACACAGACGCAGTGTCTTTTATATATATAAGTATAGATTTTTAAATCATAAACGTTTAAATAATTTAATATTTTTTTAATGAATTTCAAAATTGCATAGGATTTTAAGGAATGTAATTTATTATATAGTTGCTGTAATATAATAGAAATAAACATTAAACGTATTCATATTCACGGACAACTTCGGGTCCACCTGCTGAGTGTAAATATAATCACAACTGTATTCCATAGATTTTGACAACTTGGTCATCTTACATGTATCACTAATCGTTTGTACTTAGATTTCATCGTATAAATCGATTATACAATTATGGAAATCAAATCACAGACATTTCCGATAAGACTACTGAAGCGTTGTTCCAGCGGTGACCCATCGGATTTCTTTTGCATGTTGATAGACGAACGAAATCAGGGCCCTCTTTCCATATCTGGTTTTCCTCTTTCCACGCGAGTCGTAATTCGGAAACATTATGCGGGAACGCTAAATCAGAAACAAACAAATGTCGCCTCTTCCGTGCCATTTCCTCTGAAAAGCTTGCGAGCAAAATCAAGTTGTTACATCGGCGAAATTTGATTGGAGTCTGTCACGCATGCGGATAGACCATAAACATGAATCAACCGAGATGGCTTTTGCCAGAGAGAGAAAGGTTTATGACTGTGTCCGGTCGGACAAAGAAAGGTGAAGATGTGGAAGTGTGTCTGATAGGAGATTGTCGCATTGGTGCATACGAAGCGGGTCTTTCATGTACGGAGCGGAAATTAAAACGATATATATATATATATATATATATATATATATATATATATATATATATATATATGAGAATTGCATTGATTTATGTGAAAAGCCGACAGAATAATTTAGTACTTTTGAAATCCAATTAAACGCTGGCGGCTTTTCTGGAAATATGAACGACCACAGCGAAAACCTAATACCGCAACCTACGAAGATAATGAGCAATCCGTCCCTTCCTATATCACACACACGCATATATATATATATATATATATATATATATATATATATATATTATTATTATTATTATTATTATTATTATTATTATTATTAGTGGCCGAGCAAGGCTACGGGAGAGACAACAGAAGCAGCAAATTTAAAGTCGGCCTGCTAGGACACTATATATACAAATGTAGGCAAATTTGGACATATTTTATTGGTTTGAAAATATAGGTTCTTTTTGCTACCAATTGTCATAAAATTTTAACCATAGAATAGCATTTTAATCTTTAAAAAGCCTGCAAATTTTCATGTAATTTCGTAACATAGAACCAAAGATATGAGCATTATTTAAATATTCAGTTTGGTTACGAGTATATATATATATATATATATATATATATATATATATATATATATATATATATATATATACTCGTTTTATATACACCACGGTTTTTGGCAATTTTATAAGTTCGAAATTCTGGCGACTATTGATCAGAATTTACAAAATGAAGGCTCGTTGGAAGTCTAATGACCTTAATTTTGTAGTGGGCTACGTGACATTTGCCCTTAACGTCGCACCCTGTTTAAATAAGTGGGGGATCACTTTTCTATATTCATTCAACGTAAATTGAATACTGACTTTATGACAACCTTGGCTATAAATTGGGTGTTTATTTTACGTTAAATTAATATAGAAAAATGATGCCCCACTTTTAAAACTATATTTTATTCATATCATTGAAATTACTAGTTTCCTGGAATTTTAACTGTTATTTTCGCTTTCAGCACCCTAGAAACTTTATAAAAGTGGCAATTTTAAAGGATTTTTTATGGGTGGAAAGATACTGCATCTTTACCAATATTTCAATCATAGTCATTTGTCTTCCTTGTTTTGCATATGGATTACAAATTTCTGATATTTCTCCAAAACCTCTGGCCTTGATGGAGGGGAGATTAAAACTTGCTGCTATGGTTTCAAATGATCTAAAATAACAGCAAGGGAGACTTGATTCAAAATATTTCTCATATGTTGTATCTCCCCTCTTTTAGAAATACGGTACGATTATGAATATCTCCATATCAAATACTCCTTATACACTGAAATTTACTTTATGTATGAAAATCAAATAAGAGGGATGTAATATATGAGAAATATTTGGAATCAAGTCTCCCCTTGTTATTTCTTTCTCAGAACTGCCTGCCTGTGAGACACTATTCTTCTGTCCTGCTTCCCAGTTGAATACAACGTGGTTGCCTTCAAATCCAATGTAAACAAGTTCTTGTTGAGCCATCCCCATAAATAATCAAATTCTACCCAATATACACCATTAATGATTACTACACTACCACATTACATTCATTAACCTTTATCCTCGAGTGGCCTTCAATCTTGATAAGTGGTGACTACCAAGTATAAAACAAAGTCCGATAGTTTCTGGTGATTATGTCGAAAAGGGATTCATTTCCCGTCATAAAATCTGAAAATATTCCAAATATTTGTGTTACGCATATACTAAGAAAGACTGACCTTCGTGGGAGAAATTGATGCCTTGCAAATAAAGGAACATCATCAACAACCCTCTGGTGGTAATATACAAAATATTCTTCCCACCGCTGCACATCAAGCTCGGCTTAATAAAGCAGTTGACCAAGGCGTTGAACAAGGATGGTGACTGCTTCACTTACTAATGCCAAGCTTTTCCAGGATTGATCATGGAAAAGTTGAAAGCTGGCATCTTTGACGGTCCTCAGGTTCGCTAGTTCAGAGATCCAGAGTTGGAAAACCCAATGAACGAAGTGAAACTGGGAACGTGGAAAACATTTGTTCTGATAATGATGAACTTTCTTGGTGGCAATAAACTGCAAGAAACTACGCAGAACAACATAAAACTGGACTGCAACATGAGAGTAAAGATGCACAGCCTATTTTCACATGAGAACCTGGATTCAATGTATGACGAACAGGGAGAGAGATTCCACCAAGACCTGAAAGTGATGGAGACTAGGTATCAGAGTGGCTGGGACGCAGTCATGATGGCTCGAACCTGAAGGTCTCCCTGCTACTGAGCATTCCAAAAGTTCGAAGAAACAGAAGTTCAAGCTCTGAAGTTTGAACAATGGTGAAGCAACACAATTTACGTGTATTTACGTTTATCAATGCCCACCATTCAGTTTAAGCTAATCGATGTTTTTATCAGGTAATCAATATATATTGATGGAAAAGATTTTTTCTCTTAAAAACATATTTAAGATGATATGTATTCACAAAAACGAGCTGATAAGGCGATAAAAATGTAATCGCTTTTATCACAAGAACTATTTTTTTTTAAAAATCAACTTAGCACAAAATCTGACTTGGTGGAGAGAAACGGGCGACATTTCCTGATTCAGCAGTGCAAAATTACCCTTAATCAATTGTAGATTGCTAGATAACATTAAAAATATAAAAAAAAAATTAGTTGACCAGTGTTATTATATTGTACCCAATATATAGTAGTGGCTCCCCGACGTGGTCGGTTGTAAAATACGCTTAAACATGATTCGTGCAGATTTCGTAATTATAAAAGTAACAAGGCCCCAGTGAGAGCATTATAATTTATTATTATAGAATCAATTCTTTATTTATTAATATATTGTACACAATATATAGTAAAGATTAAAAAAAAAGGCTCGAATGCAATAAGTTAGAATCAAAACCAATTTAGATCACCAGCCTTAGTCGTTACCGTTTGAACTATTGATGAGAAAACGTTCAAGATTAAGCAATTTGAAACCATTCATGTATATTTATGCATGTGCAGAAGTAACAGGTTTAGTCGAGTTACTTCTGCCAAGTGATTTTTTTTTTATTTTGATTCTTTATCAGCTATTCCTATCGGCTAAAGCTAAATCGAATTTGTTCCACAGTTTCAAATCCTTTATATATCAAGTTTCAAATCTGTAGACTAAAAGTTGAGAGAGGAGTTTGATATAGATCGTTCCGCGCACACTTAGACAAAGTCACTTTAGATAAATAAATAAACATGTGCTTGAACTTTTTCATCCTAAATGCTACGCAATCATCGAAAAATGCGAACATATGCATAAATAGAACTGAACGTAATAGTTAAATGAGACCAATTATCTAATGAGAAACCATAAAAAAAAATCTGTGAAAGTTTGTTTTTGTAATGAATATGCAAATTAGTTAACTATTATGAAATTGCATACCTTATAATCGAGTATAATAAGTTCATTTTAATAATGTTTAAATAGAAAAAGTAATTTTAATATGAATGTCAGTGCGAAAAACTTAGCTTTATGTGTGTATCTATTAATCTATCTATATGTCTCTCTCTCTCTCTCTATATATATATATAATATAAAGCTGAGTGTGTGTGTGTGTGTGACTGGTTACGAATAGGCTCCTATATGGTTGACTATTTAAAAAAAAACTGATTACATATAATGATAGAAGATGTATAGAGAGACAGGATGGGTATGTTTGATCTGGCGGAACGGTGGTTCAGTAAAATTGTAGGGTCTGCGTTCACGCCTGGTCCACAAAGTATGGAAATAAAAACTTTAAAAGAAAAAACGTTTACAAGTGTTTTTGATATAGATGTACATAAGAATAATTTGATAAGTATGTTTTAACTTAAATAGGGATGGTATAATAAAATTGTGGGGTTTGCGTTCGCGCCTGGCCTCCATAGAATGGAAATAGGCAAAAACTTTAATAAAGACTTTTCATATCTATCTGCGTAAGTATAATTTGATAATTATGTTTCAGTTTGAAGAAATATGGTATAATAAAATTATAGGGTGTTCGTTCGCACCTGACCTCCACAGAATGGAAATATGTCACAAAGTTTAACAAGGTTTTTTAATATAGATCCATAGAATATTGTGAAAAGTGTTTCAGTGTGAACAGGTATGGTATAATAAATTATGGGGTTTATCTATTTTATTTTTACTTTCATCATATTTTACTTTGGTTTTGATACCCGCAAATTCGAAGCTATCTCTTTACAACCCTTCCTTTTCATAACCTATCATACTTTCATAAATCCATTTTCTGTAGGCTCTTTTTGAACCCAGCCAACGACGAGTACTTTTGCTAGTATATATATATGTAAAAAAATTTAGGTTTATAGAAGGGAGAACAATGCAGAGATGTAATGGATAGACTCAAACTGAAGCAACTCAATATATAATGCATGTGTATACATATAATTATATATAGTTTACATGTAATGTTTTTACTTATATTAGACGGTCAGCTGGCATATCCGTGATGCTATATTTCGGGAAGTCTTCCCTCTGTAAGGCGTGTATTTGATTTTCGCAGAAATTGGAAATTTTCTCAGATGCTGATTAGTAATATCAGTCGTTTGTTGGTACTCAATAATATTTATAATTCTTTTTATTATTAATATTTAACCTTAATTATTTAGTTAAGTATTACTAACTAGTTTTTATTCGTTTATTTTATTTTTAATTGCTGCGGTTCTGGTTTCTTTACTATTACTACATTTTAATTTCCAATAAGGTTATATATTAGGCTATATATGTAGTGTATAATATATACATGTATAGTTATACATACCCACACGCATGTATTGAATAAAAGTGAAACTGCATAGCAAAGGCCATGAAAATATCTTGTTGCTTCAGTTTGAGTTTATCCGTTACATTTCTGCATTGTGTTTAATATGATGGCAGCACCTCGTTCTCGAGTATTGCCATTACTTAATATATCTCTGGCTCAAATGACGCAAACTTAAGCGCAACTAGATGCACGTGCCAGACGGTTACCTCTATGAACCTTCTATAGTCCAGCATATCTGCTGATGACCAGGTTCAACCTGTGGTGCCCTGAACACCTACCAGGCCAGACCCAGGAAGTTCCAAAGCCTTTATTGCTATTCACGCCCATATTTACATAAGTCCTCATTGAATGTCCGTTTACTAGCCTTTTTGTTATCGAGATACACACTGATTACAAAATGTGTGTATTCCATTGCATATCAAGTAATGCCTGTGCTTGAAGCTTTTTATAGTGAGGAAAGACTTTACACTGAGACAATCCCACTTTCTGAACAACTGCCACATTGGACCAAAAAGAAGAACAAGTCAACATCATTGGAAGCAGCAGTTGCCGCAGGTTTTATATCAGGGTTTTCCTTCTCCTAGAGGGGTTGCCTTCACCATGGCTTACGGGATCCCTTTCCACCCACCATGCCATTTGATCCATGACTGGGACTTAGGCTGCTGGGCACCAGGGCATATTTCACACGCCGCTGGGTCATGTATGTCGCAGCTGACAGAGCCTAAGCTCCTTTGGAGGTTTCTGTCAAGGTTATCTTACCCTTAGCCTTTGGTTAAAAGAACCTTGGCCCACAAGGCAATGGAGGTCCAGTAATACGGCGCAAGACACTCGCCGTTCATCAGAGTCCCGTGTGCATGGCAGTGGTCACAATGTGTACGTGGGGTTGATTTGTTTGGAGAAGCACAGAATGATGCTAAGACATCTGTGTGCTTTTAACACACGTCCACACCAGACCTTGACGAATGTGTGTCTTATATATACAGATAACTTTAAGCAAACTACTTTATCCTTTTATGTATCAGTATATATCTCGCTAGTTATCATTCTCAAAACAGAAGATGCATTTATTTTACACTCATAGTATTTTATCTATATGTAAATGTAGTACATCTTACACGTGTTTCAATGAAGAACGGACACTCACCAAACAACTCAGAGACTGATATCTACTCCCCGAAAAAGAAAAAACAAAAAAAAACCAAAGAAAACAGAAGGATTACACACACACACACACACACACACACACACACACACACACACACACACACACACACACACACACACACCTTTAAATATACCATAATGCCGATCAGTATGCAAGCCTTCTAGACCTTTTTCTTAAAACTTCCCATGAGCTATGTTCATGTTCCATTATATCTCCTCTGGGATGTTCCGACCACTCTGTTGTATCAGTTAAGATAAAAATGAAGTAATAAGTCTTCAGACGTACCTCTCCACCGTACTGTATATCGATACTCTATGGCTGACTGGGATAGCTTCTGCACATTTATATCTGATCTACCTCTGTATTCCATGTTTAGAAAGGATGTATCCTCTATATTATCAGATCTGACCGAATGGATAATTGTAGGCATAGACAGATTCATACCATCCAAAAAGTTCCAACAAAAACCTAATAGCAAGCCATGGTTTTCTCCAGAATGTGCTGCTGCCATCGCGCACAGAAATCACTTTTTCCATAGCTACCAACGTAATAGATGTACTGAGACTAAAGCTGCTTTCAAGACTGCCAGCAACCACTGTAAAAGAGTAATAAAAAAGGATATATGCTTAGTCCGTTAAATCCAAAGTAGCTAATCAGCGGGTTGGTTCCCACCAGTTTTGGCAAACAGCAAACAGGATCCTGAACAGAAGCGCAACCATCATCAATGGATCTGAGGTCATCTCAACCATCATCAATGGACCTGAGGTCATCTCGTCAGCATCCTACAAAGTCAAACTACTTGCCAAGAAATTTGGAGCTAATTCTACCCTATGCGACAAATGCCATCAACTCCCCGTATTTCCTCCTTTAACAGAAACAATCTATGCAACATACAAATATCTGTGTGTGAGGTCCCCAAGCTCATCAAGAACCTTGATTCCCATAAAGCAACTGGCCCTGACGGCATTCCAATTATAGTGTTGAACAAGCTTCAACCAGAACTTGCCCCCACACTTACAAAACCATTTAAGCGTTGCCTTAAGGAGAAGTGCTGTTCAACACCTGGAAAACCTCATCAGTATGCCCTGTATTTAAGAATTCAGGTGATAAGTCATCTCCCTCTCAGTACAGACCAATAAGTCTCCTGTGGGCCATGAGTAAGTTGCTGGAATCCATATTAAATAAAGAAATAGTCAACCACCTCAGTAGAAATAACCTTAGTAACATGCAATATGGTTTCTGTTATGCTAGATCTACAGCAGATGTGCTTACAGTTATATCTCATAGGATTAGTGAATCTCTTGACAAAGACTTTCTTTCTAGGGCAATTGCTCTTGACGTATTAAAGGCCTTCGATAAGGTATGGCATAAAGGCCTACTTTATAGGATTTCCAGTTAGAGTATAACTGGAAATGTTTTCTCAATTATTAAATCGTTTCTCTTTGATAGACTCATAAGAGTAGTGGTTGATGGATAGAAATCAGCCCACAGTATTTATGCTGGAGTCCCTCTGGGTCCATCCTGTGCCTAACTCTCTTCCTGATATACATAAATGATCTCCCAAAACACATACTTAAATCATTCATTCACATCTATGCTGATGACATGACCATCTATGGTAACACATCAAAGGTCGTAAATGACAAAGGTCTCTGATTCTCTCTCCTCTGATCTCGAGCGCGTGGTACAGTGGGGGAAGAGGTGGCTGGTTACTTTTAATGCATCTAAAACCAAGCTCCTATCTTTACATCATCAAGGCACTGATCCCATTCTGGCGTAAATTGAAATGGATCGCTCCCGTATTGGGAAGGCTCCATGTTTTGACAAGTTTCTGGGCTTGACCTTTAGTCCTGATATGAAATGGAACATGTACATCAAGTTTGTTTCCAAGGTCGCTGGAAAAATGGTAGGATCCTTCTACCGCTCCAGAAGATATCTCACTGCGGACGCAATTCCCTATCTATATAAAAGCCAAGTACGTCCAAGGATGGAGTACTGCTGCTATATCTGGGCAGGAGCTACTAAAAACAGCCTATCCTGCCTTGACAGAGTACAAAATAAACTTTGTGGCTTAGTGGGGGATGCCCTTTTCTCTTCCTGCAACCTCTCTCCCAACAGAAGAGACGGCGCGAGCCTTTTTTGTTTTTATCCTTATTTCCATGGCAAGTTATCGTCTGAGCTCCAATCTCTGTCCCCCCTCGCCTATATTTCACAAAATACACCCATCTAGCTAAAACCAGTCAATAATTTTCCCCACTCTTTATCTGTGCCTAAATCAAAACGTAGATTCGATGAACAAAGCTTCTTTCTTAGAACTGCAAGCCTGTAGAACTCTGTTCCGTTTGCCTGTTTCCCACCTGACTACAACTTGTATATCTTCAAGTCCAACACAAACAAATTCCTGATAAACCGCCCCCTTTATCAAATCTTTATTACTAACGATTACTACGATATTATTTCATTGATTACTGTACACGCAATAACCCTTATCCCCGAGTGGCTTCCGGGCCTTGATAAGTGGTGACTACCATGTAAAAAAAAAAACATTCAGTTTGGTCCAAGACGGCATAAATAACTTATCATTCCATCTCCACCTGGATATTCTCATATTTCTAGTGCGCATATTTGGATCGGATAGCCTCTGATCAGTCGTACGGAAATGAGATCAAGTTTTATCAAAAGCAGAAACCATAACTTTTAACTTATAACTTGTTATAGATCTTACACGAAGTCATGGCACCTCCTACATCGTAGTTAACATGTTTGTGAAGTAGAATGTAAAGTTTAAATTCAAATATGTATTCATGCGGGATTATTTTTTGAACATCTGTTCCCACAAAAGTTATGGTTATCTACTTAGATGTGCGGAGGTGGGGGTAAAGTTTGAAGTCTAAGTTTGAGTTCTAAGGTTCGAAAATTTCAGAATATTTTGGTGTGCCTGCTTCTGTATTGCTCTCATGTAAACCAGTATTTTCGTCATTCTTGTAGAGAGGAACACTACCAAAAAGTTCACAATCAATGAACAATACTAATCTGTCCGAATCATCTACATCACTTATTTCAACACAAAACCAAGTCTTCTGTGTATATAAAAGAAACTACTTATATTTTATATCGAGATATTCTTCATTTTAATAACCTTTCTAAAATGTGAATTAGATATGAAATGCATTTCTATATATCTATAAAAGAGAGAATGTGTGTGCGAGGACACTTCTCAACCTATATACTCAACGAATTTTTGATCTATAGATTTGAAAGTTGGTATATAGGATATTCAGACATGTGGAAAACTTTTCTAATCGTTTTCATCCGAAAAAAGGGCTGCTAAGGGGGTCAAAACTGAAAAATTGGTACGTGAGGGTCATCAGATTTTTTTTTTATCCATTTGCTGTTTCACGAAGGCTCATGCGTGAATCGTTCATATTACAGATTACTTATGTTAAGAATAAATAGTTTTAAAACACGTTTTAAAGATCGTGTCAAGCTGGCCTAATGGTTATAGCACATGATCACAGTCTTTAGGATTTGGTTTCAATCTCAGCTAGAGTATTTTTTTCTTTTTTTTTACTTACAGGAAGTGAACGGTTGAGAAAAAAATACATAATACTCGCATGCACATACCTGATTTTCTGTATTAATTTAATAAGCTGCATCAATCGCTTTCTTGCGAATTAGTAAAATATCAATATTTCACTAAATATACGTCACAGCTGTTCAAACAATATACGCGATATAAAAGATGCGTTGTGTGTGTGAAAGTTACAATACAGTTGGGCCAATTTTTATGAAATTTCTCACAAATGTACTTTATTTTGTCTAGAAGTGTTCTTATATTGTATAGGGATACCTCTGTTAAGTATCGATAATCGATTCTCATTAAATTCCATGAAAGAATGCACAGTTCGATTTTGATCAAACTTAACATTCTGACACAGCCGAGTATCAAAAGTGCATGTGCGAAGATTTATCAGCGCACAAGCAAAAAGCTCCGGCGTATAAAACTAACAGTAGGTTCTTTGATAAGATAGAGGCGCGTTCGAAATTAATGTTTCTGTTTAAAGCATAAATAAATCACTTTTAGTTTTTAAACTTTAATTCAAGTCATTATTAAAACATAATTACGTACATAAAGTCAACTAGAACTGCCCTCGTGTTGAACGCAATACCGTGTGGCTGCTTCTTAGCTGACTATAATATGATCGTCTTCAAATCTAATGTGAATTAATTCCTATAGTCGTCCATTTCTATAATCTAGTCCTACCTATGTTTCACCGTGACTGATCGTGTTGTCTCACTATCTAACTAACACTTAACCCTCAACATAAAATGGTCTCTCGACCTTGATAACCGTTGACTCCCTAGTAAATAAAAACCTTTTTAAAAAGGTTAATATTTTACTTCTACGGTTTAGTAAATGTTTGCATTTTAAAATTCATAGTTTTTGCTCAGATGTAATGTATATATTCTATACCTTTTAACCTTTTTTATTTTTTATCACGTTCACCCCTAACAAGAGATATCGACACTTGGACGTAAAGGGCTACTATTTGGTTGGTTGGTTGGTTGTTTTTGTTTTACGGCATATCAACCCTTTTCGGGTTATTTAATGCCGAATCCAAAGATTTTGAAGAAAAATTTTTTTAATAGAATATATTTGTTGTTTTCAAGTCGGTTTCTATTTAACCCATAGTTGGGACCCTAACAGGTACTACCACTCCGGGTCGGAGTGGACCTGGGAGCAATGGTAATTAAAGGGTTGCTTCACACTCCCCAAAGCCCACAAGCTGGGGCCTCACCACTGGATATAGTTTAAGGTCATATCCAGGACCCCCATTGAGGGACTTTTACCCTCTGCAGGGGGGCAGTCGGCGTATTCTAATGCCCCATCGACAGGGCCGCTACTATTTTGACCATGCATAGGAAAGATTAACAGGATATTTGTTTACATTACATTTAAACATCATCCCCGTCTCTACCGTGATCGTCATCTCTAATGTGCCCTTTCTCCTTATAGTCTTTTTCTTTACCGGTAACGTCATTTCGCAAGCATTTGCATTCGCGCTCTGTTACATTTTGTTATGGTAAATCGTAGCCAAACTAAATATTATATCTTTTTCATGTAGAGTTACGAGTTAGTAGAGAATAGTATTTAATGCAAGAAATGACCACAAATCAAACCATATTCAAACATCTATTTGGCATAAAAACCCTCATTCTAATAAAGAATAGTCTATATATCTGTAAACGTGAGAATGCGTATGCGAAGACAATTCTCAACCTATATACTCAACGACTTTCTGATCTATAGGCTTGAAATTTGGGACTTACAGAATTCAGACATGTGCAAAACTTTTAAATCAGTTTTCATTCGAATATAAGGGCTGCTAAGAGGTAAAAATTGAAAATTAAAACTATTGATCTAACCTGGTAAAGATTTGGTATGGTATTTTAACGTTACCCAACACGTTGTAACCTCAGTCGCAAAGTCGATAAAGAATAGGAAAGAACTTCAACTTGCATTTTACCATTGTAACAACGATATTTATTATCTAATTCTCTCACCATGCGTGATTTCTGATGTTTGTGATGTTAACAACGTCGTTAATTGTACCTGGGGGGGGGGCATCGGATTTTTAACTGTCAACTGTTTTAAGAGGTTTGAAAAACTTTAAATGACTTAATTTTTTTTTTACTCGTGATTATATGAACCAGATATATTCTACCTATTTTATTATATTAGTGTATTGACTGTTTTATATAATTTATACATGATCAGGTTACATAAGAAGGGCTGTCTCCTTGTCATATAAGTAAGAAAGCAGACTAGATAAGTGAAAATGATTTTAGGAAAAGGCTAGAATCGAACCCCTGTAGACAAGTTGAAATCCTAGGAATGCAGTCGATTGTTAATTCTTTTAGAAATAACTGAATATTATCCATGTCAGAAAAAGAGCGATTGTCCATTTAAAAAAAAATAACTGGATATTAAATATGTCAGTTAAAAGAATGAACAATGCGAGGTTATAGATAAGGATTAAAATAGGATATTGAACAATTAAAATTGGGAATTCTTTGTTTTCCCAAAAGTGTGTTTTGACAGTCATATGTAAAATCCAGGTGAAATTTATTCACGTGGAAGAACCACAGTCTGACGTCATAAACAAAGGAGATTCTCGAAATATTGAGATAGGGTTCGAAGTTGGAATGAAGAAATCACAATCACAGTGATAGAGTCAGTTAGAGACGAGAATCGGACAACGACTCTAGTGAAGCTGATGTTCTAGAGGCGAAGGGTGGAAGAGAAATCATGTACCTATACAAGTTTGAATTCCTGACATCATCAATCGGCCGGCTGAGGAATAAAGAAATCATCTAATATTTTGTAACTGTTTGTCTTCGTGTCGTCATTTCACCAACTGAAAAGGTAAATGTGTTTCGATAATCATCTTTATCGAACTTGGTATGAACCCTCTCCAAGTATTGTCTGTCCCCTCCTCCATCATAAGTGAAGTATCCTCTCCTGTGTTAACAAGAACTGTATAAAAGTTTCAGCACCGTATAATAATATGATGAAAGAATTATCATCACAATCGTCGTCGTGATGTCTCACGAATATAAATATCACCCTGTCAGTATTGTCATCATCGTCGTTATCTCTGTTCTGCATCCCTGTTAAACATGTCTCCAATATGAATCCCCCTATGCAACAGGTCACTATTCTTCTAAACAATACGTAGATATTACATTATTAAATACTAGCAGGCTACCTAACGTTGCCACATCGTAAAATACGTATAAATATTATATTTTAATTAATAAAGAAACCGAGACATGTGCATGCGAGTATTACGTTGTTTTCTAAACAGTTCACTTCTTGTTAGTAAAAACAACACCAGAGTTAAAATCGAAACAAAAACCTAAAGACATTGAGTCAAGCACGATAACCATTATACCAGCTTGACACTACATGTACAAACTATTTACAGAAAATCTTATTCTTAACATAAAAAGCTGTCACGTTTCTCAACCGCGCATGCCCAGTCGTGAAGCAGTTGGTTAACAGATAAAAATCCGACGACATGCACTAACTAATTTAATAAGTTTAAAGCAGCCATTTCGTCCGGATGAAAACCGATATAAAGTTTTCAACATGTCCGAATACCCTATATAGCAACTTTCAAGTCTGTAGTTAAAAATTCGTTGAGTATATAGGTTGAGAAATGTCCTCACGTACATTCTCACTTTTATAGTGATACTAGCAGGCCGCCTGGAATTACCGGTGTCAATTATGCTGGATTATAATATTTTGATTAATGCAGATTTCGTATTTATTATTATATTGGGCCCAATATATGGTAATGATTTTAAAAGTTTAAAAAATGACTCTTCTGCCACCTCCGAGAATCGAAACTAAAACGTTTAGCTTGCACTTTACTTTTTCTTTTCACGTTAATACCTGAGCTATGAAGACATATTTACAGCAAGGCTAAAAATTAAAACATGAACCAATAGCTATTACGGTACGCATACATATTCGTAATGCCGTCGTTCGACCTTCACCTGGCAAATTCAATTTTTTTTTATTTTCACACTTTTGCACCGATTTTCTCCGGCTAAAATCCAACTATAAAGTTTCACATGGGTTCGAATACATTATATGTTAAGTTTCATGTCTGTAGACCCAAAAGTGTCAGAGGAGTTTGGTAGGCAAAATTTTTGAACAAATAAACACACACACACACACACACATATATACGCATACATAAATATGTATAGAAAGAAGTTTGTGCTTACTATGACTTTTTACGCAAATATAAATCATGTAGAATATCTGCATGAATATAATTACATGTAATAGTTAACTAAAGATGATTATCCCATAAGAAAACCGAAAATCTAACGGGGAATTAATTAAAATGGATGTTTAAAAGAATATGCAAATTAGCTAGATCTTTTGCAGATGAAGCCAATTCCATGACCCATATATAATAAAGTTGTATTTTCTTTTGAAATAAATAGAAAAAAGTGTTTTTTAATATGAATATCAATACATAAAACCCCCCAATTGATAGGAGTATAGATAGATTTTGTCATATTTTTATTTTATAT
The DNA here is from genome assembly GCF_053919585.1 of Euprymna scolopes. Lineage (NCBI taxonomy): Eukaryota > Metazoa > Mollusca > Cephalopoda > Sepiida > Sepiolidae > Euprymna > Euprymna scolopes. The sequence goes on from NC_136482.1 coordinate 187,864,310, forward strand.
TACGAAGTCTATATTCGAGAAATCCAGTAATATGTACTAGATGGGCGAGTTTTGAGGGTATGTATATTGGCTCATAATTAGGCAGCGTTTATTTTAGTAACTGATGCAGTGTTGAAAGGCGTTGCCTCATTTTTGCATTAAAAATTACTTTGTATCACGTTGTGTTTCATGGGGTTAGCAAACAAATACATATTCCTATGACAACGTCTGTTTCCAATTAAACTGCTACGTCTAGAACGAACGGAAGAACAACGCAATGGATATTAATCTATACAAATAATACAGTTGGTGTGTGCGTGTGTGTCTGTCTGCAAATATTTAACCGATAAACTCTTAAACTGCAGGTCACATAACATTAAAATTAACAGGAAATAGTAATCATTAGGGCTATGACACGAGAATATTCTTATCAGTTTTGACTCTCGCGTATATATCCGACATAGACAGTTAATCAATCGAGAACTATGTGACTCTATAAAAACATATAAAATATTAACTAATATATACTCGAGAGTCAGAATAATGAAAGGAATATTTTGTCATAGCTTTATTAATCATACATGAAAGATGATCTATAACGAGTAAAACTTGTTAAAATGGATAAATAATGAGTATAATCATATTATTAAGTTGTAATGCAAAATGTTTATTTAAACTTGCCGACATTTTTCTATTTCTTTTTGTGCATGACCAAATTATATTCATTTATTCAAGTCGTTTAATATTAAATATTTCTTACATATCTCTTGATAGCAACATCCGTAGGGAACGCGTCTGGAGAGGTAAATGTTTTGGTTTCGATTCTAGCTGATGGCACTCAAGTTATTTTTTTAAAACTTTTGAAATCAACACTACATATTTGGTACAATATAGTGAAATGACTAATGATAAATACGAGATTGGCATGAAATAAAATATTATTTAAGCGTATTTTACGACCCGATAAAGCCGGGCGCCCTCTCGCTTTCTCTTTCTCTAGTATAGAAATAAATCTCATGGTTGAAAAAAATTTCATACGCAATGCGTTGAAGGAATATAATGTTAATTCAGTAATGCACACCAAATCTCCAATATAATAACACTAGCCTGGATTCCCGCATTGTCCGGGCGTTTGGAGGTGTGTGTTGAGCAAGAAAAAAAAAAAAAAAAAAAAGAAAAAAAAGAAAAAAGAGGGGAGTAGTGGGCAGGCCGGCTCGAACTCGTATTGCGAAGGAGGAAAAGAACGTGGGAAAAAAACTTGACGTCTTTGCTGTTGCGTCCATCGTCAACCCGGAAGTGACGAAGGTTTAACCTAAGGCTAGTCAATCGAAAAGAGGGGATGACTTTCGAAAATATCGGCGAAAAAAGCGACCCCTCCCTGTAGAGAAGTGCCAGTTGTGGGCGAAGGAATTAATGTTTTTAGCCAATGTTTCGATATTTGTCGTCCGAAGAGTCTGGCTTCAAACCGATACCAATCTCGTGAAAATCCGTCGACTCTGTCAAAAGTTTTATACATACATACATACATACATACATACATACATACATACATACATACACACATTTAAACAGACAGGTGATATTTATATTATAGACCAGCCTGGGTGCTCGGCGTGTTTAGAGGTGTGCTCAGCAAAAAAAAAAAAAAAAAAAAAAAAAAAAAAACGAAAGTCGTAGTAGGCGGGCAGGCTCGGACCCGTACCGCGACGGAGGAAAAGTAAAAAAAAAAAAAAAAAAAAGAAAAAGAAAAAAAGTGACGTCTTTACCGTTGCGTCCATCGCCAAACTGGAGGTTTAAATTAAGGCTAGTCAATCGAATAGAGACAATGACTTTCAAAAATATCGGCGAAAAAAAGCGACGCCTCTTTGTAGAAAAGTGCCCAGTTGAGGGCGAAGGAATTTATGTTTTTAGCCAATTTTTCGATATTTGTCGTCCGAAGAGTCGGGCTTCAAAACGATACCAATGTCGTGAAAATCCGTCGACTCTGTCGAAAATTTTCGGCAGACACACAAACATAAATACATACATACATACATTTAAACAGACAGGTGAGATTTATATTATAGGAAACGAGATTACATCAACTGGAGGTAAATCTCATTCTTATACAGGGTTTTAAGATCGACCTTTTAAAGTCAAATTTTGCGAATTTGGACATTTTTTTAATGATCTTGGTCTTCAAAAATTATATTTGGCTTTTCTCAAAGCGTAAGATACGGACTAATCAAGGAAGGAACACACAACATATTATACAGATTCTAAGAATATTACTTTTGTTTTTCAATCGAGACTCGTATAGTGATGTTTTTTCAGGTGATCGGACAATCATTTTAAAGATAATTTAAATGTTAATTATATTCTATTGAATAAACTATGAACCAATTTCTGTTTACTTCGAGTCGCCTCTCGCCATTTTAAAAGGTATTATGTAGCGTCTAAGCACGTTTATGTAGCGTCTAAGCTGTACATGGCTTTCCTTTCTAAAGTTCTCAACATTAATTATTCATATTATTTGGATCCATCGGACTACTGTTCTCATCTTGAGTTTCATTTTCACAACGTTTCGGTCGATGTAACCTCCGACCTTCTTCAGGTGTATCTTGTCGAACTCTGGAATATTTCTGTCGAACTTGGAAATTTGGACGGAATTTCAAACAGAACCGTAAGTAATTTGCACTTGTATTTTTAGGTCGCCCACCCTGAGGATTGAACCTTTAACCTTCAAAAGAATATCACTTTACAATTGAATTCAGAAGCGTAATTTCTTCACTAAATTTAACTATATTTAAATTAATTTTATGGGATTATACAGAATGTTCGTAAAAAAAAAAAAAAAAAGGTTGTATATGCAGGGACCGGACAGATTAACAACCGTTAGAGTTACGTGAATTTTCAAGGTTGGAAACGACTATTTCAAAGCAAGCGTAAAATGATTTACACTCTTTAACAACCATCTCTTTCCAGTAGCGAACGCGTCTACAATGGCCGACTTTGTTGTGAACGTGCTTATTGGTTTTGACCTCGATTATGCTCCAGGAAAAATATTCAAGGGATGCAGCCGGATGAGAAAGGCGGGCACGTGCCCGGGGACCAATGCTGAGGAAAATTGTTGAGCAACCATGTCTTGGTCATCTTCATCTTATATGCATGAACTTATCTTGCTGGAAAATACAGGGACGTCCAGTTGCGATTTCACCCACCACACTCATCAGCATTTTCTGGCATTCAACCCTTCCATACTTTTATTGTCATCAAAATCTGTGGAATCACCCATTCTTTAATCAAATCGATTGTCTGCTTAAGATAGGGAAACCCCTTCCAGCAGTGTACCAGCAGGAAATTTCATATGCCTATCCGCAGTGATTACTCCACAATACATCGTAGTCTACATTGCACTGTAGAGAATCTGTTAATTTTATAAAATTATCTGTAAATAATGGCGTCACTTTTTCAAAATTGAAAACAACAAAAATCAAGTATCATGATTCAATTGTGCCCTGAACAAAAACATTCATTTTGAACGCACCCCTGTCTTATCAGAGAACCTACCGTTCGAAAAAAAAAATGGTGATAGGTAGACACACATACTGAGTTTTGAAAATGAGATTATGTACAACAACAAACGATAGTATTTGGTTTATGAAACTTCTAAAAATAATCCGGATATAATCGTAAAATTATGGTTATCAAATCTACCAACACCTTTAGTTATAAAAAGGAAACTCGTTGACTAACAAAAAAAAAAAAAAAAAAAAAAAAAAACAGTCAATTTGACATTTAGCGAAATATAACAAACAAACAAAAAGCAACATATGACCATATGTAGATGAACTAGTTTTCATTTCCGGTCAATGGAAGATAGAATATCGTTTCTCTCGTAATATAATCATTTTCCTTAATGCAAAGATGAAGGATCGGTGAGTTTTGAACGAAGATCGATAAGAAATCAGTTTCTTCAAAGAAATTCGCCAAATAACATTTCATAATAAACGTCAGAGTGACGAGAAAAGAGGAATCTGTGATATCTTTATGTGATTCTTGATTGGAAAAACGTCAGGAATCTGAAAGGAGATGGACATAAAAAAAGAAAATGTCAGTCTTATCAAATGTTTATATCCACCGACTGCATTCAGTGGCAATTTCGCAGAGACGTTCCTACTCGCACATTAACTACGCGGTTTATTGTTATACGAGAGTTATTTTGTTATTCTTGAGTACCAAACAAAACTTGTTTATCGAAACGTTAATTTCCATCAAATCTGTTTTTTTTTTTGCCAATAACAAATAATAAAATGAGGTGTTATTGATTGAAACTTCTTTTTATATTACCAATGATTTTATTCTATATGCGATTGACATTTTTATTTCGACAATCAAACAAATCTGTATTTATCAACATTTATTAATAAACAAGTAAAATACCCGTCCCAGAACAAGTACAAGCAACAAAAAACCAAAAACAAACAAACAAACAATCCCCCCCAAATAAACAAAACAAAACAAAAAAAAACAGTTTGAAATATTTGTTCGTTTTCCATTCCTTTGGAAGTGTAATACGATTTTAGTGGCGCCACCTATAATAAAGCTACAAAAGAAAAATAATAGAATAATGGTACTCACCGTGTTGCCTAGAATATATATTTTAAAATTCATAATTACCTCTTAATTACTTTCGTGGTATTCATTTATCTCAGGCCATTAGAAATAAACTAACACTTTCTCAAAGACAGAAGGCTAAGTCGGGGAGGTTGAACCTCCAAGAACTGCACAGAACCAGCATTACATAACAATCGACATGAAAAATGTAATTTCCAGAATGATCAACATATTGCTGGTGTGGGCTGCAGACAAGTTGTACACACAGACACACACGAACGCTATTATATATTATAACCCAGCATGACTCAGCTGAACAAGAATCGTACATTTGTTGAATGGTTAATATGGAGTCCTAGCACATTATTTCCTAAGTATTTCGTAAAAATCATCTCCACTTGAAGTAATAGACCCTACGCTAAGCCTTAAATTAGCACTATTTTATGCTTACTGGCACAGCAAGCATTGTCAGGTAGATGCCGGCCAATGGAAGAATCCACAGATGAATAAGTATGGTACAAGAAATCAAGTTTATCCTGTGTTTTTAAATGAAATAGACGGGTTGATTCGTAATATTATAAGTTTACCAGACCCATCAAACGAGTAATTGCACTAGCAATTAAATTCAATCTCTCTCTCTCTCTCTATATATATATATATAAGTGAAGTGTCTGTGTGTGTATGTATCTGTGTGTCTGTGTACATTTCTCTACGCAATAACTCTGTCAATCTCTAGTCTACAGACTCGAAATTTAATATACAGGTTACTGAGATTTGGGAAAATCAATGTGATCGGTTTTTGGCAAGAAATTTGGCGATTAAGAGGTAAAAGTTCAACGATTTGACCTTTGAGAACTCTATCAAACTCCGACAATTTTGGGTCTACATTGACATTTTAGATATAGGTTCCTTGGACATGGATCTGATTTAATAACTTGATTTGAGCACAAAACAATAAATGTTAAGGGGTCATAATAGGGGTCAAAATTTTAAAAAATTGACCTCTGCGGTCTCTTCCGAATTACTCAGACAGTTTCTGGTCTAAATATTTGAAATTTTACATAAAGGGTATTCAGAGATAGGGCAAGCTTTTTCATCAGTTTGGGTCGAAATATTTTAGTTACCAATATATAACTGTATGTATGTATGTATGTCTGTTTGCATGTCTGCCTTAAACTTTCAATAGAGGCGACGGATTTTACTAAGATCAGTATCGTTTTTAATTTCGACCTTTCATACGACAAATATCGAAAAATTGGCTAAAAACATTAATATCTTCCCCTTCAACTAGGCACCTTTCTACAGGGGTGGTCACTTTTTTCGCCGATATTTTTTTAAAGTTATCCTCTCCTTTAGATTGTCTAGCCTTAAGTTTAAAAAATGTTGCTTCCGGTTGGCGGTGGTCGTAACAGTATAAACGTTAGGTTTTACCCCGTTCTTTTCCTCTTTTGCGGTACGGGTTCGAACCTGCCTTCCTACTACCACTTTTTTTTTTTTTTTTTTTACTCAACATACACATCCAAACACCCGGGCAACGCCGGGCGGAAATGCTAGTACAATACACTTTTTCATATAGGTGAGACTATTTTCGGAGGAAGATCAAAAAGTAGATCATGTGCCAACAAACCAAACGTAAAGTAACAGTAAAAAAGGTGATTGGTTTCAGTTAATGCATTCATTAAGAAGTTAATAATTACATTTACTGCGATCAACAGAACATATTTTACTTGGAAATGAGTGATTCTCATGTAATTATTTATATAGGGACATTACTATATATTTCGGTTTTCGTGGAACTCAGAGAGGGATGGAGATAAATAAAGAGAGCAATAGAAGTGAGAATAACTGGCAGAATATAAAAATAAAAACTGGGTTTTCAAAAGATACGATATAAGTATAGTAACAGAGCTATCACTTAAAAGCACATCACAGCTAATTTGAACATTTAAATGAATCATTGCAAATATAACTCAATCTCAAACTAAGCAACATTTTAACATATATTTTGTGTGATTAAATATAGTAAAAACAAGTGAAGCATACATGGTCGCCCGTGAGTGCACAGTGAACGAGGCATAAAAATTGACCAAGTTCAGTATTTGCCCCCACCCCACCTCATTCAGTCTCGTTCCCAGAGGACGTCAAATCCTGGTGAAAATGAACTAACGGTTCAGTTTTAGGTCTTAATGTACATATGTAAATTTGAGTTCTGCACCATGCAAAACTGCTAAATAGATGTACACAGAAAATATTGGACAAATCTGGTAAAATAGTCCCAAAAATGGAGTGTTTTTATTAGCCCTAAAAGAGCCCAAGGGTTATTGCGAAGTATAGACAAACAAAATTATATAGAAATCAGTTACAACTCTTCAGAAAGTTTTATAGAAATCTAAGGCATCAATTTTTTTTTTAATAAGCACAAAAATATCAATTTTAGCCACTTTAACCCGAAAGGCACCCCTAGAGTGAAATCGGAGTTTTCCCAGAAAATCCGTTCTGTTACTTTTTTTACTTATGTTTAATGTTTGTTCAAAATTTCCAAAAATTCCAAGGCGTAATTATTGAGAAAAGTGCGGACAGATGAACGGACGAGGGTGAATTTACTGGTCCATCCTCCTTTTGTCGGTGGACCAAAAATGTTGATTAACTGAGCTTTAGTATTATTCTCCTTTACTTTTGTGAGGATGAAGATAGTGTACTGGTAAGATTTGATCGTTTCAAACCTAAGTCGTGATGTGACAAAAACGCTGTCTGTGGTTGATTACATTTCCTCCCCATCCGTGGATCAAACTTTCCAATAAAGTAAGTGATGGTTGAGAGAGGAAGACCGATCTTTGAGGTTTCCTTCTAACTGTTATGGCACAAGTTTTACTCCTACTGGCCCATATATACGTTGCTTTGTGGGATTAAACATATATATTTTCTCACATGGCGTGATCTGTAGCTTTGTGTGAGGATATCAAACGGATGGCTTAGTGAAATGATACTTGCTTATTGTCGCAAAAAAAAAGAAAAAAAAAGACAAATAAATCGAAAAAGAATATCATTGGAACAGTATTGTCGACTAGTTATTACACTATCTTTTCTGCGAGACATCTTGCTCGCCAACCTATATATCCAACCCATATTTCAGTCACTATTAGTTCTATTCGTCATGATTGGCGACTCCATTCTTAAGTTTTGTTTTTGTTCAAATGTCGCCAGAAATATATGACATTAATTTTATTCGTTTTTTATTCTAATTCGATAGGTTTTATTTATTGAAATGTTCGCTAAGGTTTAGAATTTCTGAATTCTACAAGCGGATACTTTTTGTTAAACTATGTATCCTGGATTTAAACCCACATTCTGCTACACCAAGCTAGCAATGTCTGCAAGAGAGTCAACTTGTTGAGAGGAGATAGTCAGGAATCCTTACAGAATAGGTAGACTTAGCCTAATAGATTGCTATTTTGATTTTTGGAAAACCTACAATAGTGTTGGTCACAGTGGCGAATCGGCTATTCTTCCTCTTTTGAATGACTTTTGCTTTAAGTTATTTTCTTAGGCTGATCTATTTGTTGATATATTTGCTGATAATTCTTCACTTGATGATTCTGATGCTGCTCTTTGATTTTACCTTTAGAACTGATCACCGTTTTCACTCTCATCATCCCTCCAATAGGGGTTCTAAGGTATTATTTGCATTCGTCGAACTACTGTTTTCATCTTGAGTGTGATTTTCACAACGTTTCAGTCGATGTAACCTCCGACCTTCTTCAGGTGTATCTTGTCGAATTCGGGAATGTTTCTGACGAACTCGGGAATTTGAACGAAATTTCGAACGGAACCCTTTATACACTTCACAGGGGTAGAAAGCTCTTGCTCCGTCAGCCATGGCTTGATAGAGGTTCTAAATAATTCGCAATTGTATTTTTCAGTCGCCCACACTAAGCTGCGTACTATCACAAGGATATAACTTTTACAATTGATGTTCCGTGTACTCTAACCACTGCGCTACATGGGACGTTCCAAAAGTAACGTTTCTTCTTTTTTTATTTAACATGAATGGATCAGAGATTTTAAATTGCATTACTATTATGCCATGCATTCATGACCTGAAAGTTTTATGACTATGTTGCAGATATTGACGGCGTGAGACTAATAAAGCACCCCCTGTAATAGACATACATCAAAGCAGAGATGCATTACTGAATTCCCGTATTCAGAAAAAAATTGAACCGATCAACATTCACCGATGCCTGTTGAGCGTTTAAGAAGCTGATGTAGTTGATGTCAGCACAGATAGAAGATGGGTTCGTCGATTTCAGAATGGCAACAGAGACTTTTTTACAAGCAAGTCACCACTTATCAAAGCCCGAAGGCCACTCGAAGATAAGGGTTACTGACTGTACGACGGTCATCAGGACAACAGCCTAGTAATCGTTAGTGATGGAAATTGGGTATTATATGATTATTTAAGGGGACGGCTCAACATAAACTTGTTTACATTGGACTTGAAGACGATCATATTCTAGTCTGCTGGAAAGCAGGCAGGCGAAACAGAGTTCCACAGAGCGCACTCTGGACGTCCATGAACAGTTCCCACAATATATCACAAGTCATACGGATATATTTTATTATTTTTATAATCACAACTTATAATACATAAGAATCGATGGAAAATTGACTGTAATAATTCATACGAAATCTGCATAAATTAAAATATCATATTTTTTTTTTTTTTTTTTTTACAAAGGCATCACCACATTATCAAGGCCCAGAGGCCACTCAAGGATAAGGGTTAAAGAGTGTACAGTAGAAGTTGGTCAATATAGTAATCATTAGTAATGAAAATTTGGTAAATTTAATAACTTATATGGAACGGCTCATCAAGAACTTATTTACCTTAGACTTGAACACAACCATATTGTAGTCAGCCGGAAAGCAGGAAAACGGAAGACAATTCCACAGGCGTGCAGTTCTAAGAAAGAAGCTTTGTTCATGGAATCTAAGCATACTTTACGACAAGGCTACGCCGGGCGTCCCTGCTAGCTTAGATAAATACTTTTGCAGTTTTAACAAAAGAGCTACAATAATATCAGAGCGTCTCGATTTACGCTGAACATCTACAAAATACCAAAATCAATATATTACATATGAAAGTGTCCGCTGTGGAATTTCCACAGTCCTAGTTTTTAAATTATAATAATACTAGTATGCAAATTACTGCCTTATATAAAAATATATCTACAAACCCAAGTTAATTTTTTTTACTTTCGCTTGTGTTTGTAGTTTCTTCTACTAAAAAAATAAAAATCTAATATATAAAAATAAAAATCCAATATATAAAAGGCACTATTTCTGCCTGTCTGTCTCCATATTTTCAAACTATCTCTATTGAAACTAAAAGTCGCAGAGTGGCGCTAGAGGCCTCAAATGGTTGGATTTTTTTATGGACCGTTTTGTTTTTATAGGTGTTTAGCCTGTTAAAATCTTGGCTTTTTAATCAGTTCACATGCGTGTCACTTTGATACAGTGGTAACATCACCAGATTTGAATGCAACAGTTTTGCTTTCGGTTTCAATTCTAGCTAATTGCACTCAAATACTTATATATTTTTTTACTTTTGAAATCACGACTATAATAATATATATGAAATCTGAATAAATTAAAATATCATATTTAAGCATATTTTACAACCGCTCCTGGCGCTCTCTCTCATTATATATATATATATATATATATATATATATATACTAGCAAAAGTATCCGTCGTTGACTGAGTTCAAAAACAGCCTACAGAAAATGGACTCTGATTTATTAAAGTATGATAGCTTATGAAAAGGAAGGGTTGTAAAGAGATAGCTTCGAATTTGGGGGTATCAAAACCAAAGCAAAATATGATTAAAGTAAAAATAAAATAGATAAACACCATAATTTATTATACCATACCTGTTCACACTGAAACACTTATCACAATATTCTGTGGATCTATATTAAAAAACCTTGTTAAACTTTGTGACATATTTCCATTCTATGGAGGTCAGGTGCGAACGAACAGCCCATTTTATTATACCATATTTCTTTAAACGCAAACATAATTATCAAAGTATACTTACGCAGATATATATGAAAAGCCTTTATTAAAGTTTGTGCCTATTTCTATTCTATGGAGGCCAGGCGCGAACGGAGACCCCACAATTTTATTGTACCATCCCAATTTAAGTTAAAAATACTTATCAAAGTATTCTTATGTACATCTATATCAAAAACACTTGTAAACGTTTTTATTTTTATTTCCGTACTTTGTGGACCAGGCGCGAATGCAGACCCCACAATTTTAATGAACCTCTGTTCTGCCAGATCAAACATACCCATTCCTGTGTCTCGATACATCTATCATTATATGTAATCCGTTTTTTAAAATAGTCAACCATATAGGAGCCTACTTGTGACCAAACACACACACAGACATTCAGCTTTATATATATATATATATATATATATATATATATATATATATATATATATATATATATTTAACATTTGAAGAATACTGAGCGAAGAGATATTAATTGCTGATGGTTTTTGTTTATAGTGTAATCAGATATTATTAAAGACGAAAAAAATTGACAACGAAAGAAAAGCAAAATACACTCCTAAAATATTTTTCTCTTCTTTTTTTCTCTCCTTATTTCTAATTCAGTGTTTTGTTGGCAAAAGTGTATTGAGAATGGTATTGACTATGTAGAAAAATGAATTATGGCGCATAACCGCTCGCTAGTTTTGATGGTACTACTCCCGTCTTTGTATAATATATATATATTTATATATTATACAAATATATATATATATATAAATAAATCGCAAAATTGATAAATAAAAAGTCACAAACAAGAGCGGAAAATAGGGCGCGTATTTTACTTTAAAAAATATTGATTTAAAAAATTTTGCTTTTTCGTTGTTGATATTATTTCATTGAGAATTATTCAAAATCGAACATTATACAAGGAATATTTAGAAAAAATTCGTTCCTATGTGCAAGCTCATTGGCAAGTCTGAATACACTAGTACTCGTATACATCTTCACATTGCTATGATGGGTTTTGTCTGTCGGTTCGCTATGATTCAGTTTTCGCTAGCATCTTCGTCGCTAACTACGGACACTCTGTTGTGCTGTATCCTCAAGCCCTGTTGTGCTGTATCCTCAAGCCTGTTGTGCTGTATCCTGAAGCCATACAGAGCGTCCCCAGGTTGCAGATTGGGGAAACCCCTCTATTTATAGAGGGCAGCTTTGAATATTAAATTAGAAGCCGCTGACAATGAGGAAATTAAATGAAAATGAATACCAAAAATAATCCATACTGGCTGGCTGTCGCCCAGGATAAAAAGGGTCCCTTAACTCGTTCACACACCAGACGAGAAAAGGTATTTGGAGGTGTGAACCCTCTTACCTCATATAATGCTACTACCATGACAGAGGTCCACTTGGATCAGCCAACAGATCGTGAATTAGATCCTGGCCCCAAACCATCATGTGCAACTACAAGAAAAGGAAACAGAAGAGGCCTAAAAACCCAACCCTGGACAGTTGCACAAAAGAAGGTATTATTATATTGCTACCAGTATTCAAAGTTTAAAAAATGGAGCAGAACTTCGAATGAGATCCTAAAAGAGAAAATCAAGAATTCTGACCTCCCTGAAGAAAAAAAAGCAGACAACAGTTGCTAAGCTGCGATCCCTTGTATCACAAATCAAGAGATACATAGCAGAAGAAGACGAAAATAGCATCAAGCATAAAGCCCTAAAAGATGCTGAAAATGATTACCTCCCTATTCAGGAAGAGGAGAATGAGAAAAGACTAAAGTCCAGATGGAGTAAGGACGAAAAGTGGACTTTAATTTGGGCCATGGAGCATGCGAAAAGAAAATATGCAAAACAAAAGCAAAGGACAGAAACCTGGAGGGAAATTTTCTTCTATTTCTGTCCATGGAAGAAGAATACTCCACCTTGTAATTTAACCTCTCAAAAATATAATATTTTAAAAGAACGAGTGTTCAATGAGGAAGAACTTAAACACATGAGAGAGGGAGTAACAGCTCTACTGAACACACAGGCTAATCCAATAGACAACCCTATTTTGTATCCCACCGAATTTGATGAGACTGCAAATGTGAGCCCGCAACATCACCGCCTTAGACCAGTGCAACATTTGTCGGTAACTACTCAACAGATAAGCCTTACAATGCAAAATCCAGCAGAAGTGCATAACTCCATATCAGAAACCCAAATACCTACAGGATCCTCTCCACCATGACACTGAATGTGCGCATTTTAAGGAAATCCGTTTTTGTTAAAATGCTGCATAGCACGACAAGATAAGAGCGAGTGGTCACATGCTTTGATTAAACTCGACCATATGTGATGATGGTTATTGTTTTTGTGTACCATCATTTATTTATTTCGAACTAGCCTGGTTGCCCGGCGTTGCCCGGGTGTTTGGAGGTGTATATTGAGCAAAAAAACCCAAAAAAAACAAAAAAAAAACGAGTGGTAGTAGGCAGGCAGGCTCGAACACGTACCGCAAAGGAGGAAAAGAACGTTAAAAAATACGTGACGTCTTTGTCAATGAGTCCATCGCCAAACCGAAAGTTGCGAAGGTTTAAATTAAGGCTAGTCATTCGAAAAGAGGGAATGACTTTCGAAAACATCGGCGAAAAAACCGACCCCTCCTTGTAGAAAAGTGCCCAATTTAGGGTGAAGGAATTAATGTTTTTATCCAATTTTTCGACATTTGTTGTTCTTCACAACGATATCGATCTCGTGAAAATCCGTCGCCTCTGCAAAAAGTTTTAGGCAGACATACAAACATACATGCATACATTTAAACAGACAGGTGAGATTTATATTATAGATGAATCAGATGAGTATTGTTGGCATACGTGTCTACGATATCTTTCTAGTTAGAATTCAGTCTAGAAAGATATCGAGTAAGTATGAGAGGAACAATGTAAAGGTTGCCACCGTCTCGAAGTGAAAGTGTTTCTGCGGAATTAGCTAGATTCGAACTTGATATACATAGGTTATCAGTCCATGTCGTTAACCATTTCACTACCGCAATCTCCCTGGTCATCGTCTAGTAGTACTTTAATGCTTCCGGTCCATCATCTTGGATTAGAACAACGCACAACTTTTGATCGAAAATTAAACGCCCTCAAATAAACAATGACATACTTGTACGTTCATACTGTTTATTATAGATCAAAAACCAGATTGTTTTAAGCTACTTCAAAGAGTAAGGGAGCACCTCACAATATTGTGGATACCGTTAGTCTGAAAACGCGCCTGTATTATCTGAAATTCATGAGAAAAAAAGGGAGATAAACAGGAAGCGGAGATTACATCTACTTCCGTTTATGACATCGTCTTGAAACACAATCGGGAGAAGGTACGACAACTCAATATCAGTAGCCCCCCCCCCAAAAAAATGACCTTGATGGATTTTATAAGAATAAAATAATTTTTGAAACTTAAAACGTGAGTGATAAACAAGAAAAGAAATTTGGTTTGGTCGTTTTCTTTTATGCCAAATGTCGAAGTGACACTCATCAAGGGCGGATTAAACCGGATTCCTCTGAAGGATAAAGTTTCATGAGAATATCAGACTCACAAACGATTCACAGCCGCTTGTATATCCCCATCAAATTGACTAGGGACAACGTTGCTTAACTTCGGTAATCTAACAAGAACCAGTGTGTCAACTTATTCTGTACGTATCTTTTTCCCGGTGACTTAAAATTATTTTATTGGACATATTTTTGTAGATTACTTCGTATGGTATATCCCCATCAAATTGACTAGTACGTTTTCTAAATATATAGAAATGGTTGGTTTCCATCTATGAGTTACATATAATCTGCACAGTTCTACTATCAATACAATATAAATGGCTTCCTTCAATCTTGACAGACTATGGATACGCACTCTAAGGGTGCCTGCGCGTGAAATTTATGTGGCAAGAGTTGCGCAATCTCCAACGACACCTCTCCTGAATCGACATTGTTGAATACCAGTGGCAAGTGGATGTTCTGGATAATGGAAACAATGCCGAGATAAGCGGAGAGTACATACAGCACCTAGAATTCCAAAATGGTCACCCATCTGGTACTAACCAGGCTCAACGTTGCTTAACTTCGGTGATCTGACGAGAACCAGTGTATCAACGTGATTATGCCGTATATACAATATAATAAATAAGTAAATAACAAAACTATATTCCAAATTTCAAAATGTTGACCATCTTACAGTTTATTTCTTTAAGAATGTTGACATCCACAAATCTGAACAACACTTGTTTATTAGCGCCAAATCATTCACGTAATTATTATGTCAATTCTTGAATTTATATTGCCCTGGACTATTCAGTAAAACAAAAGAACTTATCAATTTTAAAAGAAAATAAAGGCACACGGACCAACTAGAATATTTTTGTTTCATCACAGATATTTGCATCATATAAATGTTTTTATTTCTTTTTAACACAGGGGAATTGTGTGCCAATAAAATTTATTAATACATTTTTGTTTAAGCGAACAAAGATATGAAGAAATGATTTCAATTGAGTCACTGTGTTTGTGAAAATAACATTTTAAACTTAATCGTGATACATCAAAGGAAATGCTGTGTAAACCACTGTGAAAAATTTCCCCCACTCTATATCTGTGCCTAAATCAAAACGCGGATTCCATGAACAAAGCTTCTTTCTTAGAACTGCACGCCTGTGGAACTCTGTTCCGTCTGTCTGCTTCCCTCCGGACTACAACTCGGATGTCTTCAAGTCCAATGTTAACAAACTCCTAATAAACCTCCCCCTTAATTAAACACTTCATCAAATCTCCACACTAACGTAATATACTTGCAATAACCCTTATCCCTGAGTGGCTTCCGGGCCTTGATAAGCGGTGATCACTGTAAAAAAAAAAAATGACAGACCAATCTTTCAATATGTCCTCTCAAATATGAAAGGACACATTTAAGAAATAAAAAAAACAAGTACGTGAATGTTAATACTAGAAGTCCAGGTTATTTATCCAGCTAAATTATTTACCTGAAGGTAATGTTGACTAACCCCTAATTCTCTACTTCAAAGATTAAAAACAACGATACAATTCTGTATCCTTTGACGAAAGGTTGCGGTTAAATAGAGCTTGAGTAGTTGATAATTTTTAAAATTATGAAAGAAGTTAGAGCGAAAATGATTACAAAGTAATAGTATAGTTGGGGTCGAACACCTTTTCCAAATCTAGTGTCGTGCTCGGGAATCACAAAGCTTTTGTGAGTATAAAAGTCGGTTTAGGGTTACATCAAAATATACTCACATGAAACTATGATAGATACATCTACAACAAGTAAATAATTGATCGGGACCTATTTGCAATATCGATTATTCAGTTCTCATTGGTGTTAACACACAGGAAGACGGTCTGATGATTGATTCGTATACAGGCTTTCTTTCCTGTGGGACCAATCGGTCGGCAGTGAAACGGCATTATGCATTAAGCGCATTGGTAGATAGGGGGAGTTAAGAGTTTTTCACGATCATCTATTTTTCTATAAAACATTTCGCGTGGATTCTGGCCGTTTCCGCAGACAAGAGGAACCCGAATTGGGATCGTGGTCAAAATAATAAATCATATGAAGGAAGCATCAACCGATGAATATTGCCATAACAAATAAACATCAAGCGACTGGAAGGTCGTAGAAGAAGCAAGTAATAATCCAAGCAGGAAATTAAAAAAAAAACATATTCATCAAACAATACACAGAGGGGTCAAAATAGGTGTACAGTCCAAAAGTAGATATACCGATTCGTTATTGTAGACAAAATATTTAATCAAACCATTTACAATACTGCACTAAGATACGATTTTTTTTAATACAACGATACATTTTATCTATATTTACACCCTAATATACGACGATTTTTTGAGATACGATTTCAAAAATCGAGCGACGCAAAAAATTGAAAAATCAAAAATCCCCCAACTGATGATTCCTGAAAGGATGAAACACTAGTCTCTGTAGGTATTTAATAATCATTATAGTAAATAATTATTTCGACCCCTTTAAGAAACTCGTTTCTTATCATTGAGCACTTTACAGTTGAAATAAAATCGGTCACTTTAGCTTACATGCGAAAATCATGATATAATAATTAGATCATTCTGGCAGACGTTAAGATATTTAAAAATACATGTTTAAATTTCAGCGACATTTTTCACAGTTGACGGTGACCGTGTGGATTTATTCCTTACTAATGGAGTCAGAGATGATTTCGTTGACGGGGTCGAATCTCCAGATGGGCGGTAATCGTGATACCTTGCACTGATGATTCCTCAAAGAATGAACCCCTAGTATCTGTAGATATTTATTAATTATTATAGTAAATAATTATATATATATATATATATATATATATATATATATATATCATCCATATACAGTACTGTTTCGCTGTTTCACAGCTCATCAGTACGGGTAGGCAGGCAACTACCTCAAGCCAGAATGTAAACCCAACCGTCTGTACGGCAGTCAAGGCTCCTAACCATTACGCTATTGGCGGCTGCTGAATGAGTAGTGAATTTAAGGAAAAGCTAATAAAGTACAAAAGAAAAGCCGCTTCCCAAAATACAAAACGCAAAGCAAGAAAAAAGCGGGGTTGTTTGTATGTGTGTACCAGCGTGTAGGCTATGCTGTCCCAGCTTTCTCTCCCTGCCTCCTAGCTCGCCTTCGTTAGTCGCTCATCCCTTTCTCCATAGTCAGTTGATTACAATTTTATTCTTTAATTCATCTTTTCTGTTACATCAAGACTTAAATATTAAGCATTTAATAATTGCATTCAACGATGTTAATCGTGTATAATCCTGCACTATTTTAGTTACCATATATATGTGTGTGTGTGTGTGTGTAGAAGTTCTGTTTCTTTCCCTCCCTCCAGTTAGCAAACATCCCGTACACTAACACTCGCCTAGGCGGTGGGTTCCAACTTATTTTTTATTGAATTTTATTATTATAAATAAATTTCAGTGTCATTACTGGTGTATTCATCTTTTTTTTTTTTACTGATTGTTGAGTTAAATTCGAGATAATTTGTGCTTGTCTTGGGTAAATTTCTTACTCTCTGAACGGATTAATGATTTATTTTAATTCAAATGGAAATACTTATTTCAAGATACATCGACGATCATGCAGCGAATAAAATTCATATCTCAGGTATTACTGTACAATTAACATAATGTATATAATAATGAACCAGACGCGCAGTTTTACTGGCAAGTTGGGTCAGCATATCACTTTACACTCATTGTAAATTTTGACATTTTGAATCACATCCGAAATGGGCATAGGCATTGATGACGTCACACTATTGTTGACATGTGGTCAAATCGAACACACACACAACCATATTGAAGGCCATCTAAGAAATATTTTCCAGTATGTAGTAGGATTGAGTCAAAAACATTGGATAATCACATTCAATGCCACCAAGACAAAGCTAATTTCCTTTAAGAATTAAACGAAATCTTTTCAACTACCAATTGCCATAGCTGATAGCTTTCATCCTAAGATCTTCGCGTTAAACTTCTTTGCCCAACATTCACAGGTAACAAGAATTTGAATAAATGCATAGAAGACACTTCAAAGACTGCTGCAATTAAACCCTTTCCCA
Organism: Euprymna scolopes; assembly: GCF_053919585.1. Lineage (NCBI taxonomy): Eukaryota > Metazoa > Mollusca > Cephalopoda > Sepiida > Sepiolidae > Euprymna > Euprymna scolopes. Next base: position 187,882,596 of record NC_136482.1, read on the forward strand.
GTTAGAAAGCTTCTAACACCTGTACGTCTCATGTTTCTATAAGGTCATCATTCGTCAATCCATGGAGTATTGTTGCCGCATATAGGATGGTGGCCCAATAAGTAGTCCTTCTTCATTAAGGATAATGCAAAATAGTTTGTAATCTAGTAGGACTGTACTGTCTATCAAGCTCTATTCCATGCCCCATCGCCACAATGCTGCGCCTCAGTGCTCGTTTTATAAGTATTTCCAGGAAATGTGCTTCAATAAACTTACTATAATTTTAATCCCCTCGGCAGAAATAGATTCGATGAACTGGAATAGCAAGAAAATCCCACCCTTCAACGTAGAAGTCGACAGATACAGGGAAACATTATGCTCTAATAGCTTCTTTCCTTTGGAATTTCCTCCCTGTTCCTAATTATCTCAACTGTAACAACATGCTGAAATTTTAATGTAACATGAGTAAATTGACTACTGTACACTCAATAGCCTTTATCCTCGAGAGGCCTCCAGGCCTTCATAAGTGGCGACACCTATGTAAAAAATATCTTGTTGCACAACTCCCCACTTTATATCCACTCTATAAATCCGTTATCATAGTCCCCCATTACGGTAAAATCCAAAAATGTAAATCCAAGAAAGTTAGTTAAATTTCCATTCGCACAAGTAAATTCCAAGGAAATCGCGTAATTGGAAGATGGTCCAAAATAATCCAAAAACCCGACCTCCGTGGAATAATTCACAAATAGGTACAAGGACAAGAGGAAATAATTCCAATAATATTATTAAAAGAAAAATAAGATATGCGTTTAACACGATTGCCGAGACAAGGTGTAATTAAGAAAAATGAGTGAAGAAGACGAGAAAAATGCGAGCATGAAAAGTATTATTTATTTATCTTTTTGTAAAATTATAGTAATATAAATGTTTTGTTATTAAACCATATTTTCTTTGATTTTCTTTTTTTTTTTACAAAATTTTATTCATATTAATTTTGCACTTTTTAGCTGGTGGCCCAAATAGTCCTCAATGTTTTATTCATTTTCATTTTAATATGCACACACAAAGGTTTAATATGCTTTGCTGTGAATTAAGAGGATAGAAACCAAGTCACGCATTGTTTTGTAAAGATTTTAGTCGTAAAAAGTGCACATCGAAATAATACATCGTTTACATCATCTTTACTTGAGATTATTAGATTTAAATTAATCTAGGGAATGGGAAGGATGTTAAAACCATAACATGCTTCGTTTTCTCTCTTCTCTATAACGTAATTTTGATATGTAATTTATATTGTTTGTAGGGTTTTCGCAATATTCAAAGACCCATCGTCGTCCAAAATGGCTCTATCGAATCTAGGAGCTGCACCACAATTTCTCTTCTTTAAACAACACCGACCGAACGTCCATTTCGTATCATTGAACTGAAAACAATCATTTCAAGGACATCAATTTTTCCTTTAATGAACTCAAACCAAACTGTCTTAAATCTTGAGACGAGGCCGCATTATTATAGCATAATCACATTGACACACCGGTTCTCGTTAAATCACCAAAGTTAAGTAACGTTGAGCCTGTCAGTACCAGAAGAATTACTATTTGGGGATACTCGGCGTTGAATGTAGAAGGACGTCAACAACTATTTGTGAGAACTGCAGAGACCCTAAGCTGTTATCTCATCTGGCGGGAATATACACACCACTGGGTACCGCTTATGAATTTCATACTCCCATGAAACATCTTCCTTTGGAGGAAGTCGGTTCAATTCGCTTAGGGTTAGTGCGGTTTTGGTAAATCTTGCGACTACATATATTCACAATTTGTGTAAAAACTCGCTAAAATAGAGTTCAATTTCCCATCCATATCAACTATGCAGACATTTTTAAGTCAATATTTCAGAAAGATCAGTAAACATCGAGATATCTTAAGAGAAATTAGTTGCCGAATCATATCAATAACCTGTAATAGCTTTTATGCATTGTTAAAGGATCCAGGAAAAGACAGGAACTCGTGATTAAGTGAAAACAAAATATATTGAAAAAAAAATTTTATGCAGCGTATTAAGAGAGGTCTTGAACGTCAGTGTGACTGCCCAATATTAGACTGGGGTTGGCCTATTCTTTCCCTCCCATCACCGGAAGATATAACACGTAAGGGGAGTGTCAAGCCAGCGCCCTCAAAGGAGGAGCACTCTGGCTTATTAAAATCTTTGTCGGCATTCATCGGTAAGGAGCGCCTCAGCAGTATGCGATAAACTTACTCCTCCGAAAAACGGAAAGTAACAGCTTGAGAAGGCGAATCTCCTAGAATTACACATGGCCAATTAGTCGTAATGTAGCCAATAGGAAAACAGACCATTTCCATAATGGCTTAGACACTTTACTTTCCAGTCGACGTAAACACCAGGGCTGCGCTGACTAGGGTGGTACTAACACCGAGAGGCATGTCATTTTGGTATTTATAGTGCATATGAAAAGTTCACGCAGCCCGTAAAAGGTTAGAGCTATAAAACTATGTAGCGTAAATAGTTTTAATAATTATATTGTCAAATTTACAGTTTGTGATATTAAAGAATGGATCCCATCAGCATTTTTTTAAAATGGAAATCGCTCCAGACAATGCATGAAGCAATTTGATGTAAAGAGCTAAAAAAAAAGGTTAAAAGAACTTGAATAAGCGTGAGATGGATAGATTCCGATCCAGAAAACAGTAATCCTCCCCTTTTTGTCAGAAACAACGGTCATGGAATGCAAAGACTAAAGAAAAAAATAAGGGAAGCAAGAATTACTGCAAGCTTTCGGATGAGAGTTTTAAATGAATCTGAATTTGTTGAGATTTATAGTGATGCTCTACAAAAAGATATATCAGAAGAAAAGGATACAAATAAAACACAAAACATACATCGTTAAAAAGGCTGATTTATTGATGTTGAAATGGATGTGTGCATTCGTTTTCTTTTTATTTCGAGCAATGTTTTACTGGAATGTTCACGGAGGCGAAAACAAATACATAAATAACATAACGTTATGTAGCGTTACAAAAGTTGGTATCGGAAGGTTTATGGCACGTGCGTTGTTCCAGTGTGCTGTGCAGCAGAAACACGCACGCAGATAACGCTCGATAGGCTTTGTGTTATCAGTTGTTTGGTTATCATGAAATTTATTATGCACATTCATTGCTAGGCATCGCCGAAACGGATTCGATAACATCATCATATTTACAGTAAAAAATAAAAATAGAGATCTATCATCATCATTTACAATAACACCGCTACTACGACTAGACACACCAGCTAAATTGCTGATTTCGCAATAGAACCAACGGCTTTTTATTTTTGAAGACAAAAATTCGCATATAATTACCTTTGTTCGTTTAATCGGCTTATCAACCAGTTTTGTTATTTTTGAAAGAGACGCTTTATTTAAAACTAAGTGGAATTAAACTCATCGATTAGAGGGAATAAGGATTCGTACCTTTCTTTAATATCCAATATTAACGTGTAAGTAACTGCTATGTATTCAACTGGATTTTAGCTGTCGGTTCCATAATAGCTCCCGTTAAACATCGCACAAGTCATACTAGTTAGCATCATTGTTTATGCTGCTTTTGTTCAAAATAGAAAAGTCAGAGACTACTGTGGCTACGTGACTCAGTGCTTAAATTGCCCTTTTTATTTCCTGCAAATTATATATATATATTTCAGAATGTGAGAGATTATATATAAATTCCACAGCCAAATAACTCAATTCGGATGTATTTAACTGATGAGTCCAAATGAGGGCGAAACTCGAGTCTTGGACTTCCGGTTCGTTGACTATCATGGCTCTTGTTGGCTACGACGTTGTTTGGCTGTGGAATGATTATATATTTATATATATATATATATATATATATATATATATATATATATATATATATATTCTTGAACAACGATTAATATTAGCTAAAGTGCTGATGTTTAGCGAACTAAACACTTAATGGTGTTTATATAATTTGAAAGAAATGATCCTTAACGCGAGCGGTTTGGTATTATTTAGATTATTGGAAATATTGTTCGCATCTCAAGGTTTCGACCGATGTAAGCTTTGGCCTTTTTCAAACGTACCTTGTCGAACTCCGGGATCAGCACGGGATTTTCTATAAACACTATTGTATCCAGGGGTTAGCATTATATCGTTTCGTCAGATATAACCGAGTGGAAATCTTAAGTAATTCGCAATTGTATTTTTAGAATTGCCTGCACTGAAGATTGAACCTTCAACCCCAGAACTTAGAACTGAACTAACCTAATGCCTTATCGGTTACGCCATGATTCTTGTAGAAGAATACCGGTGATTACACAGGCATAAACGCTGTGTAAATAACATTAGATAAGTGTAATCGAAATAATTAATTATCACCTGAAAAAGTCAGAAATATGAGAATGCCTTTATATTTATGTTTGATAACAAAACATAAAAATATTGTAAGAAAACAATCAGACGCTGCCAAGATATGCATGCTGACTGATGTAGATCTATGTTCTTGGTAGGCTGGGTTTAAAGCCACAGGAGCAGGCACTTGAACAATTACTGGCTGTATATTCTTTCATTGTACCGTTCAACAGAGATACGTATACAGATAACGCGCAGTCATATTCATCTTTCTTAATGGGCTTCGTGTTGTCAGTAGCTACATTTATCAAATCTAATTTATAAAACTATGTATTTGTGTATATCCGTCTGCCTATCTCGATTTTCTCAAATTGCTTCTCCTCCGAGATGCAAGGTTGCTGAGCGGCGCGGGGCGGGTCAATTGATTGCATTTTTTATGGACAGTTTTTTTCCTAGATTTTAGGCGATAGAAACAGGTGCTAAGCGGTCAACATTGAAAGAAATTGGAACTTGGCGGGATTAAGTCGACTAAATGTTATAAGTACGCATGCGCAAATATATACATTTATACGTTAAAGTCGGCTCATTTTTTCACTTGTTCTTATCAGTCTGACAATAGCACAAACGAAAACAACTAAACTCGAACTGTTATATGTTTTGGTTTCGATCCTAGCTGATGGCACTAAAGTCGTGTGTTTTTTTAAACTTTTGAAATTGTTATTGTATATTATCCAAAATATAATAGTTGATTCAGAATTGACTCAATATAAGTAAATAAAACATCTACATGAATTAGAATATCATATTTCAGCGTATTTTACGACCGAACAACGTCAGGCGGACATCTAGTGTATTTATAAACTATTCAAATATTGGATTAAATCGGATCTATTTTATCATTTGAGAGGTGATCGTGATGAAGTGGATGCCGTTGTGGATTAACAGGTTCAAATCACGTTTGTTCCATTACGACTTTTGCTCTGGTTTGACCTTGTATATATCAAATGGTGACAACAGAATCGAGCCGGTCAAAGGTCGTAACATGTTAATTCATATGACATCGTACATCTAAACAATATGATGTAAATATGGGTGTACCTCATGGGTCGATCCTTGGACCTTTAATATTCCTGATATTCCTAAATGACCTCCCCAATAAAATTGTCTCTGAGATAGGTATATTTGCTGACGAAACCATGCTCTAAAACGGGCACGAGGGGAAAACAAATGGAAACATATCCAAGGCAATGGCAAAAACCATAGAAAAAGAACTCCAGTCTGTAGTGGAATGGGGTCAAAAATGGATGGTAATTATTGTAGTGACCTGATATGTTGTCGTCGTTGTTTACTTATTAACTGAAACGGTGCCAATGAATTATAACCGTGACCTTGTCAACGAGATTACACCCCACTATGTCTCGCAGTATTGCCGGGAAGCACTAACTCGACAGGATGGTTTATAAGTACACGCATAAACAGACATTGTCTTGTATTTGAGATAAGATATATTCTCGTATTTATAAGAAGCTTAAATGGGTCGTATGTTTTGGATTCTGGGCACACGTTTTTAATTATCTCATTAGCGACATGTTTTTTTTTTTACAATCGGAGTTATCGATATGACAGAAAACAGGAATTTGCGAGGGTAGGGAGGATGCTACACAGATTGACTGACTAAAATTAACTGTTCAAAATGCCACAGAAACATGTATTAGTTTTCATACAGAAGTAGGATCATCCGGTTACAAGGGCGTAAATATTTACACCATAGACTATACGCACTCTGAAAGGATACTAACTCTCTTTAGCCTTATATTGAACTAGCCTTGGTGCCCGAGTGTTTGGAGGTGTGTGTTGAGCAAAAAAAAAAGTGGTAGTAGGCAGGCTCGAACCCGTGAATGTGGAGAGGTGTTAAAAAAAAAAAATAAAAATCGTAGTAGCGTGGGTGGGAATCAAACAGTAGGCAGCCAGAAGAGAGGTATTTAAAAAAAAGTGGTAGTAGGCAGGCAGGCTCGAACCTGTGACCTGAAGGGGGAAAAGAAAATGAAAGAAAATCTGACGATATGTCCATGACGCGATCGGAAGTCAATCCAATGGTGACGATGACTTGCTAAAATGTCGATGAAAAAAATCGACCCTTCCTTGTACAAAACGGTCGAGTTTATGATGAAGGAGTTAATGTTTCTGACCAATTTTTCGATATTTGTCGTCAGAGATATCGAGCTTAAAAATGATACTGAGCTGTCAGGATTCGTCGCCTCTGTCGAAAGTTTTTGCGAGACATACATACATACATACATACATACATACATGGTGGCAGCAAACTCGTTTTCAAGTATTGCAATTGCTTAATACATTTCTAGCTCACATGAGGCAGACATGAGCGCCACTAGCAGCACGTGCTGGACGGTCACTTCTATGAACCTTCTACAGGCCTGCACATTTGCGGATGACCGGGTCCAGGCTGTGGTGCCCTGAACACCTGCCGTTCAAGACCTTGGATGTTCCAGAGCCTTTATTCTGTTAGAATTTTTTTTAAATTTCTAACGCACCTCTCTTTTCTTGGTTCCTTGTTATCCGAACCACTTGGTTAATTTTGAGAAAGAATAACACAATAAAATTCTTGTATTTAAAATAACGTATACTTACAAGTAAAGGTTAAAGTTTCCAAAACAGTTGTTCTGGAGGAGTTTCTGTTTGTTGCAGAAAAAGAGAGTAATTTATGAGAAGTGCTCGCTGTTAATTTTTTTGTCTTTTTTATTGTTGTAAGCAACTCCAAGTAATAGTGGGTAATTTGCATAAGTGGCTTTATGCAAATTACCTTACAAAGTTTGAGTACAAATAATTCTAACAATGACGTCAATGTCTGCATCAGTCCTCATTGAGTGTCCGTTTGCCGTTTTAGACTACAGCTGGCCTTTTTGTTATCAAGATACACACTGATGATAAAATGTGTATTCCATTACATATCAAGTAATACCTGTGCATTGAAGCTTTTTATAGTGAGGAAAGACTTTATACAGAGACAATCACACTCATAACAACTGCCACATTGAACAAAAAAGAAGAATAAGTCAACAACAGTGGATGCAGCAGTCGCCGCAAGTTTTATATCAGGGGTTTCCTTCTCCTAAAGAGGTTGCCTTCACCATAGCTTATAGAGCCCTCTTCACCTATCATGCCATTTGATTCATGACTGGGACTTAGGTTGCTGGGCACCAGAGCATATTCCACACGCCGATGGGTCATGTATGCCGCAGCTTACAGGGCCTAAGCTCCTCTGAAGGTTTATGTCAGGGTTACCCCGCCTTTGGTTTAAAGAACCTTGGCCCACAAGGCACTGGAGGTTCAGTTATACGGCGCATGATAATCGCCGTTCATCAGAGCCCCGTCGCATGGCAGTGGTCACAACTTGCACGTGGGATTGATTTGTCTGGGAGAAGCACAGTATGACGCTACGACATCTGTATGCTTTTAACACACGTCCACACCAGACCTTGACCGCCACATGCATACATGATGATTGCAACGTCTTGTCAGACGAGTGCCACTCCCTCAGACATTTAAAATCCATGAGCCCAAATGCCTGAGGGAGTATCTATACAAAGATGACGTTACAGAGTCTTAGCTTTGTACGACAGCTAAGTCTCTCTCTCGGTTCAAAATGTTGAGATCCAGCAACAAGCAAGAGCAAGATAGCCAGCAACAAATTAAACTGCAGACCAGCTTAATACGGGTACTGGTCTCCTGCTTTATGGTTTTTTAAATCAGATTTGCTTCTCCTAGAAAGGTTGTCTTCACCACGGCTTACGGGAGCCCTCTCCAACCCAATACACATATACACACACAAATATACACGGTGTTAGTTGGCCGTTGACCCAGAAAAAGAGTTCATTCGCCCTTTGGAAGGTCTTGTTTTTAATCCTCCAGGGAGACTAGCCGCCCTCCTCACCAAACAAGTCTGGTGGGGGAACCAGTTTAGTCGCCGGTGACCCGATCATGAGGCAGGTAGTACTGGGTTACATGGTACCAGTAGCATATGACATGACCTGACATATAACATACATACATACATACATTTAAACAGACAGGTGAGATTTATATTATAGTTTCACTCGCCATTACTTCAACCAGATTTGTTGGCATTATTCAGTTCGAGTTTCCGTTCTTGACAGTTTTGTCTATTCGCAGCCAAAACAACTCTATAAATTTCTTCAAGCATTTTCTTTAACTGAGACAATGCATTCCAGAAATTATACAATCTAAAATCCACATCAAATAAGTACTAGTATATTTAATCATCCCAATTTCCTCGTGGGACACTCAACGTATTTTCACAAAAGAGGGCGTTTTTTTTTCAAGACAATAAAAATGATTTCTTCATAAAATACCAACTTTGCACTGTATTGATACAAATATATGTTAACCGTTATACACAGTCTTCCCATTTCAAAAATAAATAATCACTATTAATAAACTATTTTCTTTTCACAGGTGCCTTTCGTCGGAAATTCCAACCGGAACAGAAAGCGAATGAAAGAATGCAGTCGTTTGCCAGTTGCCGGGTGCGAACCCTGCTCTGTATCATTCTTACCAACGTGCTCTTCTTCAATGTGTTTTCCATTTACCAATTGTCACATAGCAAAACAAACTGGACACGCATCCACGGGCCGTTTTATGCTTTGGCCTTCTTCCCACGCAGTTGCAAGGACATCACAATACCAGACAAACCATTCGCCAAAACGGCCCTGGTGGGATTCCCAGGATCGGGGACCACATGGTTGCGATATATGATTCAACAAGCCACAGGTAAGCAATTTTAGACCTAATCATGCAAACAATTTGCGAATTATGTCCAGCCCATGGACATTTTCTTGCGCTCTCCTGATCCAGAGTTTTAGCCTTGGTTGCTGCTTACAAATGGAATAATAGAGATTATACTTTAGCTTAAACTATAAGTTTTATTTGAGAACTAAGTTGACCCATTCATTATGTTTATGTAAACTAGTGCTACCAGTTCCGTTTGTCGAAAGATATCGGTTTCCTGACCTAATATTCACCACACAGTGATACTGTTGTTGCTTCGATTCGTTTCCAAAACTCAATCATGTTTGCAAAGCCCGATATAAAACTATTGAACTCTACGAATAAACCAAACCAAACCAAACCCCATGAATAAATACCTAAAGTTATAAAGAATGTGAAGCCATATTTTACCAAGTAATTCTGCATTTAATAAGAGTTAATATTCCGTGTAAAACATTCAACAAAACGAAACGTCTAGCTAACCCTTTAAAGAAACACTGGAGATTTAAACGCCACTATATGTTCTAAAACCTTAACGTCAAATCTTAAACAACAAATAATTTTATTTAAATATGGATGCATATTTAGTTAACTAACCTACATTTTTCTAAAATATTTTAATTAAAACCAATATTTTTGACATGTAAAAAACAAAATAAAAATGTGATTAGTTTCCAATGCCCACGTTTTATGTTTGATAATGCGCCTCTCTAGTTAAACTTTCAAACTATTCAGTGGCAACATTAATTTAAACTAGCGGGACCTGTGGAAATTCCACAGGGGACTCATTCATATGTAATGTATTGATACTGGTATTCTGTAGATGTTCAGCGTAAATGGAGATGCTCTGATATTATTGTAGCTTTTTTGTTAAAACTGCAAAAGTATTTATCTAAGCTCACACGAACGCCCGGCAAAGCCTGGTCGTAAAGTACGCTTAAATATGATATTTTAATTCTTGCAGATTTCGTATATATTATTATTATATAGTTAATGTTCTATCGATTTTATATATTATAAAGTCGTGATTTCAAATATATATTATATATGACTTGGGTGTATTAGCTTTAATCGAAACCGAAAAAAAAATATATGTACATACATATATAACTTGTGTTCCTTCAGCCATAATCGAAACCGAAATATAGACATATGAAGAATTCTTGATAAAATTATTTATAAAAAAAAATGATTACTAGAGTGCCATCAGCTATAAACGAAACCGAAACGAAAACTTATGAAGAATTCTTGGTGAAATTATTTATGACAAGTTCTTTCGTTTTAAATGGAACCACACCCGTCGTCATAGCTTTTAAAAAATAGGCGACTTTACTTTGGAAGGACCCTCGTATGTCTATCAGCTTCCTCGTAGATAAGGTACAAAAATGCCTTTAACCTAACAGATTTCGCACTGTCTATCAAGCTCTAAACCCTGCCCCATCACTGCAATATAGCAGCTTGTACTTGCTTAATAAGTGCCAACACAGAATGTACTCCGATGAAATTACTGCATGTGTATCTGTTCAAAATTCAATACCACTACAAACGTGGCTAGCAGCAAAATCCTAAGACCTTCACCAGAGACGTCTCCAGAGACAGGAAAACTAATAGCTTTTTCGGCGGATTGCTTGTGGTTAGAATATCTGCTTTGACTCTCTATTTCCCCGAATCGTATAAACATGAATTTTAAATGTAATGTTAACAAACATTTTGCTGTACAAATCTCGACTTAGGATGCCCTCTAATCACAACAACTCATGCCACAGTGGCCATGCACACTGTTTTAGGTGAAGTAATAAATCTTTAAATTCATTTAACTGCCAATGAAACTCAATTTTACTTCTCGTATTGGGTTGTACTTATTCGATAAATTACCCAACCGTTCTATGGAAATAATGATGGAGATAAATGTGACGTTTTTCGAACAATACAAGCATTAAAAAAACACTTTTTCACAATTAAGATTATTTACCTAAAATTACTTGTTTACATTATACCAGTCGAAATGAACTTAATCTCAATAGTGTGTTATTGATATCTTACATTACCTTTTATCCTGCAGACTCGAGAATTAGCTTTTAGATTTGTTTTTTTTTTTTAATAGATGATGCTCCACTTAAAGTAGCCCTGAAAATGTAGTAGAGAGGAGGAACATTCTTTTACTGTTTAAATTACCTCTAGCACTGTTTAAATTACCTGTAGTGTTATAAAAGATGCTGAAAGTACTCCAAGTTGGCATCTATGCATTTCTGGACAAGTTTAACAACGTTTGCAGATACTGCCTGTAGATCTTCTCTGGTGATAGTGTTCGTAATGTTCTCCTTTAGTTGGTCTAAATTGTGAGGATTATTTTCATACACTTTTTGTTTTAAAGTCCACAAAAGATGAAAATCACATGAGGACAAGTCCGGGGAACGTGGTGGCCATAACCCTTTATTTATTGTTCTGTCTTCCGTAAACAAGTCATGAACTCATGTCAGTGATATGTGAGACGTGCGACATGTAGCGCCATCTTGTTGGAAAAAAGAGTCACATTTTGTCTTGTGGTGTCAGTTGGTCGTTAAGAGAAAAATTCGAGAGATCGGGCTATTTTTAGGTGAACTACCCCGTATAAATATATCGGAGACTGCATAAATAATGTTTACAGTTTATGTGAAAAATATACAAGAAATATTGAAAACAAAAATCAAGTTAGATAAGTGCGAGTGTGTTAAAAATCGAATTTGAAATAGGAGTATGGCTTCCACACTCCTTCAAAATTATGTTCCAATAAAGGAATAATAATGGAAAAATACGGTTAAGCGACCACAAAATTTATGTTTTTTTTATATATATATACTAGGAATCAAATGCGTATGTATAGGGGGGGGAGGAATCTAAATAAAGAAACAAAAACAAAAGTATATCATCAAAAACGAGATCTTTACCAGTTTTGTTAGAGTTAACGAATGTCTTCAGATTAAATGAAGATTTTAACGAAGAAAAAAGAAGGCAACAACAGGATGTTCTAACGATTTGAAAATACTATGAAGTCGTTCATTAGGAAAAGGTAAAGAAGGAAATTTAAAAATTATGAAAAAATGTTATATGGATAAAATACAGTAAAAAGTAATACTTTTATCAGCACCTTAATTATTTGGCGCTTATGTCAACGACTCATCAGATCTAAGGGAGATAACTAGCAGAGACATAGCAAAAATAAGCATATTTTGCAAGTTATAATTTGGGACGCTGAAATAATCAGTAGAACAATATAAGAATATTTAATAAAAAAAAATAAGAAAAAAAAAAAGAGAAACAAAATAAGGTTACACGAATACTACACCTACAACCGCCGGGTGAAGTTGAAGTTAGTTCCGGAAATTTCAACAAAAAGAAAACAAGTTAATCAACGAACTTAAAATATAACAATGTTAAGTAACAAAAGAAACTTATTAATTAACGTATTACACAAAACATGAATGAAACGATATTAATTAATCAACAACAAAAATTAAATAAACTTGTTAATTAATGGAAATGAAAATTATATCACATATTGCTCCCTGATGGCAATAATTATACGGGGGAATACTTCTCCCTTTTCCCTTGTCCGCCAAAGAAACTCCATAAGATGAAGGTGGATCATTTCAGTTCTCGACCCCAACAATTTTCGGAGGTGTCTCTTGGCATGAGACCAAAAACCTTCAGTTAAAAATAAGAAATTTGTTTTATTTTATTTTAGTAAATCGTAAAAACTAATAAAAAGCATATAAATTTCAATGCTAATTATTTTTAACGTATCTTTAATAATTAAAAAAACAGCAATTTAAATGTTAATTAATATCTAAACGTATCTTCATCTTACCTTCAATTGTCTCTGTGTGGATGCTGTCATTATCAGGATTGACTAAGTTAGTATCATGGATGATTGTGGCATGTTCATAGATGCCGTTTTCATACTCGCCTAATCTATCATACGCAGCCCAACCATCAGATATGATACGCGTTTTCGGCAAAATCCACGATCGAATTATTAGGAACAATGTTTCACTATCTCTTCTTTCTACAGTTGTTACATTACAATTATTGGTTTTTCTTTCTACTGCTCCAGAGACCCAGACTCCGTCTCTAAATCTACCTCTGTTGTATTTTCGTTTGAAAAAGTAGGATTCATCAACTTCTACTTCTTTTGGCGTGTTATCTAAAGTTAACCCTCCCAGCAATATTGGTTTGCTTAAAATATCCTGCTCACAAACTTCTCTAATAAATTGCTTCCAATCTACAATGACATGGGATGCAATGCCGACTTCTTTCTCAATTGCAGTTTGCTTCATATCTATACTCCAACAAAAAATAATCGTAATTATTTGCCTTATTCGCAGACGGCTTTTTAAAAAAAAAAAAACACCCCTTTCGCACGCTAACAACTGACCTACAGCTCGGCATACCCAATACCATCCGTCTGATAGGTTTACTTCTTTTCGTAAACGTTCTAGGGATTTCACATGCTAAACAAGGGCAAGAATTCCCTATCAATCCAATGGAAGCTGCAAACTGAATATCATCCTCTGTTATTTTTGGTAAAATTGAACTAAATGTCCAATATAACACTTATTTCTCGTGGAGTGAAGACATGGTCCACTATACGTTCTTTAGAAACTCGGGGACATCCTAAATTAGACATGCTATTTATTCTAAAAAAATCTTAGTAATGATTATGTAGCCGAAAGCAATAAAAACAAATTAAATTCCTATAGCCAATTAAAAAGTTGTTATTTTTTGTATAACCAACAATCAAGAAGTTGTTGTACAATTAGCCAATGAAAAATGCTTACCTTGTTTAAAAAAAAAAACGAACACTTTATCTTGAGTAGAATTTTTTAAAGTTATTTTTTTAAATACATTTGTACATAATAGTAAAAAAAATCACAGACAGAAA
>NC_136482.1:187899176-188001676 GCF_053919585.1 Euprymna scolopes
CAGGGATCGATCCGTGGACATTTATTATTCTTGATATTCGTAAATGACCTCCCTGACAAAACTGTGTCCGAGTTGAGCACATTTGCTAATGATAACACTTTATATTAGAGATGAGAAAAAAACGAATGTTCAAATATCCAAAGTGTTGTGGAGACGCCTACTAATTAACATAGGCGGGTGAGTGAGATATATAAAGGTATCAATTACCAATAACGGGGGAGTCCGGCAACGACCGTAAAATATGCAAGACGCTTATGCTGCCTCCAGTAAGACATGCAACACGCCACCTGCCGGAATATCTACAACTGAAGTATATCTGAAGACATGTAAATATGTATATAACTTTTCTTCCTAATATATTATTGTGTACCTTTACTTTTGTGTTCTTGTTAATTATTTGTGCAGACACAACACAAAGCAATGGCAGAAACCCTAGAAAACGACCTTCAATGGAATGGGTCCTTAAGTGGATTTTAACATTTAATGCTACTAAGGCTAAGCTTCTTTCCTTTAATAACTACGATAAAAACCACCGATTGCCATGACAAAAAATATCCTAACTGAGAGCCCATCTTTCGAACTCCTCAGCTTAACATTCACACGCAAAATGAATTGAAACACAGAGGACATTGCCCAGCCTGGTGCAAAGAGATAGGCTCCCTGTACTGTGCTAGTAAATTATTCACATTAGAGTGTATCATATATCTTTACAAAGCCACAATTCGCCCATGCATGGAGTATTGGTGCCACATCCCGGCTAGTACATTTGCTATTAATTTCGTACTCTTAAACAGAGTCCAAAAATGGGGTTCAAATCTAATAGGTTCTGCCGTCTTTAAAGGAAAATCTTTCTTGACTGAAGCAATTTTTATTTTTTGTTCCAATCCATGGTGACCCTTTAATGAGGAGCTGCATTTTCCTCTACAAAATCAACCTTTTCCGGACATGGTCGCGTAAAGCGTATAGCTACTGATTAATTGAAATGTTAGAAAGAAAGAAAATGGCGTGAGATTGGGTAAATTGGAGTTTATTTTTTAAATTTTATGTTGGCCAATAAATCTGTCAAAGTTGCTTTATTTTTCATGGAGTGAAGAGTGAAACGTCGATTTGAAGATGATTTATTTCAAGTTGTTTTTATCGCGTATTGACTTGCATTTAAAAATTAGCGAATTTATTTAACCAGTTGGACACGTTGAAACAACTAAAACTACGATTTATTTATTGGCTGTGTATGGATTAATAATGGCTCCCTAAACAAATGTGACGAAACAAGAGGATGTGGGGTAGGATGGGTTACTAGGTTTAGAGAAATCAAAATTATTCAGAGTGAGATGTACTCAATTTTGAAATATGGTGTTTTATATCGACAACGGGTAGGTGACTACTTGAAAAATAAAATACGGAAATCGATAGCTCGCTCTCTCTCACACTCTGAAAGGAAAGAGAGAGAGAAGGAAAGAGAGAGAGAGAGAGAAGGAAAGAGAGAGAGAGAAGGAAAGAGAGAGAGAGAGGTAGAGAACAGAAAGGAGAGACGGAGAACGCAAGGTAGAGATAGAACGGAAGGTAGAAGTAGAGATAGAACGAGAGAGAGAGAGATAGAACGGGAGAGAGAGAGAGAGAGAGGACGGGAGTGAGAGAATGACAACGGAATAAAGGAAGCGAGGGAACGAAACAAACGTTAGTAACATACTACGAATATGAAATTAGTATATAGTTATGCTAATTTAATTTTTGTAATACGTTATCACCTTTTATCCTCCTTTTTTAATAAATAGGATCTCCCGATGACCAAAGACGCGATGTAAAAAATATATAAGTAAATACAAAGGATGTCGCTTTTGTGCCGTACGTGAAACTAAAATATACCTTCTTGGCCTTAAAGATAGGATCCAAACGGTAGTGTCTGTTTTATCTAGAGATGGTATAATGATAACCTGGGCTTTCTGTTCGCACCTGGCGTCCATACAACGGAAATATGTCACAGGCTCCTGTAAAGATATTGGAGATAAACCGTAATAACCAGATATATTCTGACACTACATTAACCAGTCTCCATAGATAAATACTTTTACAGTTTTAACAAACGAGCTACAATAATATTGCAGGGTCTACATTCACACGGAATGTCCACAGAATGTCCAGCAGCTATATATTACATACGAAAAATGCCACTGGAATTTCTGCAGGTCCCGCTAGTCTATATGTATGACGTTAATGAATATATATATATATATATATATATATATATATATATATATATATATATGTGTGTGTGTGTGTGTGTGTGTGTGGAATAAGAAAACATAAAGTGTTATTAGCATTTAAAAACAACTTAATTGTTTATCTTAGTAGTTAGTAAGAATAACGAAACGGCTTTGTTGTTGAAAAAGTTTCGGTGTAGAGACGTTAATCATTATACAGGCCTGTTGCAAGAGAGAGGAGTTCATGTATTTTTGTGTCTAGAGTTGTAGTAGAAACGTGCGTCATGAAAGATTAGAGGCAGTACAGTAGGATGAGAACAAGAGTTCGTGTGTGTACCGCGTGTGGAGGAAGCTACGTTGGCTTGTTTCGCTTAGTTGAACCTCGGACCCGAAGGTTGCATGAGTGCTGTTAAGTACCTAGAGAGAAGTTGGGAGCGACAGGCCCGTTCCACATGGAGTTTTCATCAGTCACCAATCTGGAGAGAGAGAGAGAGAGAGAGAGAGAGAGAGAGAAAGAGAGAGAGAGAAAGTGATAGTGTGTGTGTGTGTGTGTGTGATCGGTGTAACCTTTTATAAACTCGGTCATGTGACAGAGCTGGCTTCTGATTGAACAAGCCAGAAAGGAAGTAGGTAGCAAAATCTTCAGCCGCGAGAATTCACTCCTACTTATGTGTTGCAATTTCGTTTGCTACAGACATCTTCAATAAGAGAAGTATTAATAAAAAAATATTTAAAATAATTACATATATTAATGGATACGTTCTGAAGGTACAAAACACATTTTGTTCATATGAACAAATATATTTGCTTATATCAGATATATTTCGATGTTACACATCCTTATCAATAAAGAATCTGTCTGTTTATTCTTTTTTCTTGACCGCATGGTGGAATTCTGCATGCGAGAGTGTTATTGCTACTCTGTAGGCTCGAAATTTAAAAATAAAAAAATAAAAAAAACAGTCATCTGCAGGGGTGTCGCGCTAGCCACGCAAAATTGAAACAATGAAAAAATTTGTTTTTTCTTTACCCGCACTTGAAGCGTTGCGTGTTAATTGAAAATTGAAAATAATTACGTATATAAATGGATACGTTTTGGAGGTAATAATCAACGCATTTTTTGTTTCAAATTTCAGGTTTGATGACCGGAAGCGTACAGGTGGATGCACAATTAAAGAATCATTTTCCTGGCGAAGGCATTGTCAACACGTCCATGCTGGTTGTTAGGACACGTGACTATCGGCGAGAACACATTGCCTCATGGGATAGGGCAGTGCTTCTCCTACGCAACCCCTACGAGTCTATCCTTATGGAATATTATCGCCGAGTCATGAGCACGCCCATAACTGGAGAAAAACTGTTGGCAAAGTTAAAAAAGGGTTTGTATTCTATATAATATTAAAGGTTCCCCTGACCCATTTGGTCACAATCATATTATTTAGTCCACTTAGATTTCATTCGAAATCCATAATCTGATCTACATATGTCCAGAAATACTTTTTGCATAATAAAAAAAATAAGCCTATGTACTATTATATTTTCTTTATGGGTTGTATTGAAGTAAAATATGTTATTTTAATATCTAGTTTACATGCGTGTTTACGGTATGTACGATCACAATATGTAAAATAGATGACAATAATGAGACTTTCTCCATATCTCCCCCCCCAAAAGCAACAACATTAGAAACTATCAGAATCGTTGAATTAAAAGGCAATGAGAGAGGGCGTGAGAATAATATAGAGAGATAGTTAAAGTAGAGGTTTGTAGTTTGTTCAGATAATTACAAATTTAGTTAAGAACTTTGAATGATAAACTCAGCTAGAGTGTTATTATCCGTGGCAATCTCGGTGTCTCCTATAGTTGAGAGAGAGAGAGAGAGAGAGAGAGAGAGAGAGAGAGAGAGAGAGAGAGAGAGAGAGAGTTAAAGATTTACGATCCGCTCGCTCAAAAATGTCGACTATAAATTTCTTTGAGCTCTATTAAATACGCCCGCTCGCTTTCCGGTTTTGGCAGCTGGACTTTTAGAAAAAAATATTGGAAATAACATATTATCATGATTTTCTCTCTGTCATATATATATATATATATATATATATATATATATATATATATATATATATATATATATAATCACGTTTACACATCGGTTCTCATCAGATCACCATTTGGAAATTCTAAGCGGTGTATGTGCTCTCCGCTTATCTCGGCATTGTTTTCAGTCGTCCTGAACCCCCGTTTGCCACTGATATTTAATAAAACCGACTCAGGAGAGGTGTAGTTGGAGATTGCGCAACTCTTTCCACAAAAATTTCACGTGCAGGCATCCTTACAAGGGTATCCATTGTCAAAATAGAAGAAAGCTACCATACACACACATATGCAAGTTACGAAAATATATTTATGGCAATTGAGCTATACACGTGCTTACATGTATAATTATTTGTTAGGCCAAAATGCATAAAATTCAGGTTACCGGTTGTTCATCTACATACAAGTGATATTTAATATATTTACCTATCAATTAGCTTGAATCTTATTCCATCCCATAGGTTATTATTTTCATTAGCCAATTGCAGCGATTCTCCGAGACGAAGGTTCAGCTTACTTTTATTTCCTCATTTATTGGATTTTGTATATGGATGCCGCTCCCCTTATCAGATTAATAGGTGACCACATGCGTGCTTGGGTTATATATATATATATATATAACATTTTAAATGTAGTTTAGTCGAAGGCTCATCTTTGTTCGATGCTGGTGTTACTATAGAAATTATATCGTCTACTAAAAACGATTCATTGTGTGTGCGTATGTTGGAAGAACTAACTTGCGAATGGACGAAACATACCAAATTATATATAGGTCGTAAATTTAGGAGAGCTAAGACTAAGATAAGTTTAGGCATATATTTTTTTTTTTTTTTTTAGAAAAAAAGAGCATTTTCTACAAAACATGTCAGAACGCTTTTCTTAAAATATAAATGATGGAAGGAATAAGCAGACTCCTGATAAGAACTCGAAAAGTAGATAAATGGTCTTGATAAAAACAAACAAATATATAGTGTCTATTTATAGAGCGTTCGGCTGTGAATCCCGACGGTAAGTATATGTTATAGAGACGATGTTCAGGGGAAGATAAGCGGAGAAAATACGAGAATTAAAAGCTTTCTCGCCAGTCTTGTTCGCTAATAAACAAATAAAGAATCTGTTGTGTTTGGCAGCTTTTACTCAACCAAGAATTGCCATGTGATATTCAGTGTTGAGAGGGGGTAGGTTGGTTAAGGGTGATGTGGAAAGTTACATAGATTTAAGTTTTTTTTTTTACTTCAGGCTGTAAGCGTCATTTTACGTTTTCAACAAGTGCGATCGCTAAGGGTGTAGAGTGGCACCAGAACAAAACAATGATTTATGCGTTGCAATATTTTCAAATTCATTTCCCTCAACTTATTTTTCTTGTATAATACACGGCATATGCACGTTGACGCACTGAAGTTAAGCAACAATGGACTTGGCTAGTACTAGCGGGTGACTATTTAGAAATACAAGGCGCTGTATGTATTGCGACGGACGTAAACAATTCCAGGGGCACCTCTCCTAGTGAAACCACTGTGAGAGACGCGCCCTCAATATTCGTTAAGACATACACCTAGAAGGAAAACTTGTATAAAACCTGAGGCCTTTGTCCGTGGTAAAAAAGGCACCGGCTAATATTAGCAGTTGCTCCAAAAAGTGGATGGTTCTACACAAAGCCTTCACCACTATACATCATCTATATTGATTTCAGAAAACTTAGTTGTCAGAATATAACATCGTATATTGAAATCTACGGAAGAGTCTTTATATGTTGAATATGAAAACTAGTGGCAAATCAAGTTTTCATATTCAACATATTCATATTGTTCTGTCTAAACAGAGCGCTCTTTTGTAGACACAATGTGTTCTTTTTTTGTTTAAATAACTAAAGAGTACTAACAATATATATATATATATATATATATATATATATATATACATATATATATATATATTATTTTTAGTATATAGATAAAATTTTATGTAAATATTTTCGGTATTTACTTCAACAGTACTCAATACATAAGTAGAGCTAGGTAGTAAGTTATAAAAATATATATGGCATTTAAAGCTTCACAGAATTTTTTGCATTTCATCGTCATGAGGATTCTTCAGGCTATTGCAAAGGCATTAACCTGACGAATCCTTACGAGGGTGAAATGCGGAAAATTCTGTGTCACTTAATTGTCATATACATAATTGTCGAACCTGAATGCATTTTTGTAGTATCTAGGAAGGTAGTTTTAAAAAGTATAGCATCCTATTAATTTGTTGAATCAAAAACATGAAGAGCTACGAAAATTGGTGTGGTACCATTAAAACGAGCGACCTTTTGTGTTCCGGATTTTTTTTACTACATAGCCATTAACATTCTCAATGTACTTTTACCAGCGATGAACGATGGTTGCACATGGGCGTCCGGAGCGCGTTTTGTCATACGGTTACTTCAAATGTAAGGACTCCTATTTTTTAACTAAAAAAGTTGAAGAGCTACAAAGGAGGGAGTGTAACTTTAAAATGAGCGACCAGGAATTCAATAACGCATTTGATTCTGACGCACGTCTATAACAGGGCTGCTTTCTTAGAGTCTCAAACCGTCAATATCTTCAGAGAAATGAAACTTTCAGATGATGAAAGCGTAAGCTTAGTCAGTATAACAATGCAATTTGTAATCCTTTCTGATCCATTCGGGCGGACTAAAAATGGGAGGCATTACTGTTGAAAAGTCTTATTTTGCGGTGTTTCTCATTGCATTTGAAGGGTAAAGTGGAGCATAATGGTCAACTAAAGATAGAAAAAAAAATAGTAATATGAAGAAAATGGAAAACTTTAATCCCGTATAAATCCGCATTTAAATTAAAGTTTTTTTTACTTGGTATTCAGAATAATTTTGTACGTCAGTTAATTAACTATGTGTCTATACATTTTAAAACATAAAAAAATTACACACGGTGATTCTCATGACAGGGATAGTAGAAAAACAGTAGCGAGTTACAGTTGCAATTAGTACTCGTTGAATGGTTTGGGCGAGAGAGTATGGGAGTACGGATTAAATGTAGTAAATATTGAATGAAGATTATTTGAATGCAAAATTTCTACAAATGTGTTTGATGACTTTGTATAGGAACTATTTTGTTATTATCCTATGATGACAAGTGACACATGAAAGAAGATCATATATATATATATATATATATATATATATATATTATACATATATAAGCCCGTAAATATAGCTGCTAATGGGTCAAAATTAAACATATGAACTTAGCAAGCGTACGTTGACTTAAATTGCTCTTGTAAGCATGCGCAAATGTATGTTTATACGTTATAATCAATTCTTTTTAACTATTTTCTATCCGTCTGACGATAGTTTAAACGGTAACGATTGAGGCTAGAGAGCTAAAATGTTTGGGTTCGATTCTAGCTGATGGCATTTACGTCATTTTTTTAAATACTTTTGAAATAACTATATCTTGAATACAAAATACAATATAATAATTAATAGAAGATTGTCTTAATAATTATAAATATGCAATTTGCATCAATTAAAATATTAATGTTACGTGTTGGCTTTTTTGGGGGGGTGAAATGGTTTTAGCTCTCCGCATCAAGTGACTTTCTACAAAACTACAAGTGAAACCTAGGGCTTCTAAATGACACAGTGTCAATTTCAATGTTAATATTCCCCCACTGCGTTAACTTGATGAATATTCTAATGTATTAAATTCAATTGAAGACAAACTCTTAAAGATTATGCACGTATTCATTTTGATTGGTTTTTAAAGATGACGTCAATGAGTACACGAACCCTGGAAGGGGGCAAGTGTTAACGTTTCAAACGATAATTTTATAGACGTGTTTGGGAGAGGAAGAGATGGAAGGAAAAGGTGAAAATGTTTCACTCTGGCCGAGTTACACTCCGCACTAGGCGTTTTCTGGGGTTGATGCTGTAAAATGCAGTTACTGGTCATCAAATCATACCATCAGCTGGCAATCCCAGTTCTGCTCTTATCCCTCCATCCACTCATGCTCCCACGCCTGTTCATGCTCCTTTTTCTAACCCACTCGGCAATGATATCAACATGTCCGATAATTCTCAGCCTGATCTACCTGGCTGCCATCCTTTGCCTAACTCGGCCACAGATACTATCGTTGAGGATGATTGATCCCCCGACTGTGAAGATGAGGCGAGCATTGGGAAACTTGCTATCGTTCAGCAACCTCGGTTTGAAAGAATGCACTTGATTTGAATGAATCCACATCGATTGTTCTGGACTGGGAAAAAGGAGATGAACAATATGCTCCTCCTTGTTTTCTGTTTATTTATATGCTTATTTCTATGTTGTTTATTGCATTTAATCGGCTGACCAGCTTTTAGCTATTTGTCAATCGCTATTTGATTGGGTGAAGGAACTGCTCCTTCTCAAATGCTGCGATGGCCGATTGGTTAAGGCATTGGACTCGAAATCCAACAGGCAACGACTGCATAGATTCGAATCCTGTTTGATAGAGTTCATGAGTGGCTGAAGGCTAATCAGTTGCTGAAATAGAATGGACAACAGATAAATAAACAAAAGGCAAAGAGGAACATATGGTTCACGGTGGAAAGCAAGGAGATATTTTCAAGACGGGGTGCCACTCATCTATCTACCACAACTGTCAACATTTTTTCTTTGCTTTTTCTGTTTCAAAACTAAACGAAACATCAATGAGCAAAGTTTCCTTCATAGATTTTATCGCCTGTGCCACACAATACCACAGGGCTGCTTTCCCGCTAATTACAACGTTGTCGTTTTTAAGTTCAATGAAAAATTATTGTCGAGTCGTCTTAATCGGATTATGCCAAACTTTCGTCATCATTACCAACAACAACGGTGTCGTCTCAACGTCCACGTAATGCTTATTAATCCTTATCTTTTTGCCTTGATAAGTGGCGACTCTTATTTAAAAAAAAAATGATTTATCTAGGTTGCAGAATTAATTAAAACAAATTGTACTAATTAGTTACAAAACTATTTTTAAATAGTCATTAAATCCATTGGTTTCAGCACTGTTCCTTTCATTTGTTTACTTTCACTGCAGCACTCACTCCATTTACCCCATGCACTACCTAACTTAAAATGATTGAAAATTTTTTTACAATTTTAATATATACCATTTCATGTACAAGGTACTACACGTTGAAAATTTCATTAAAAAATTACATTTATAAAAACAAATAAGGCACAAGCCCCCCCCCCAATTATCTCCTTTTCATTCTTTCATTCTCTCTTTTTCACTTGTTACTTCTCTTTTCGCGAGAGCAGGGAATTGCTAGCCACAGTAGTCGCTGAGCGACCTAGTTGCTATGGAAACCAGTCACAAAAACGTCGCTCACCTTACGCTTTTTGACGATTTTGAACACCAGTAAATTCATCATAACTTGTTTTACTGAACGAAAATTATTTTTTTTTTCACAATATAGCTGAGAAGGTGATCTATAAGCTGTAATAATTCTTGGAAATCTGGTCGAAAAATGAGTGAAAGGTGGAGATTTAAAGCAGTTCTAAATGACTAAGACTGTAACTTAACCATTTATTACGCCAGCGTGTTTGAATGATTAATAGTTGAAAGGCAATTTGTGGTTGTGGGTTTTAATTTACAATATTCAGAGTTTAGAGATTGGCAAAACACTGGGCATATGTTCATAGGAGATATTCGTCGCACAAACATCGGCCACTTCCGGCTAGTCTGACTCGACGTGCTAACACGCTGGTACATAATGAGTTACTATTAAATATTGAACCAATAACTTGATTTTGTCTGTGCTTGTAATACTTTCACAGATTGCTGAAGATCGTCAAATTAATATATACAGCTACAGAAACGGACACGTGTTTCAGTTTCTACAAAGATCTTAGTTCTCGATTTGAAAATAATTAGATTTTTGCATGACATTGAGGGGAGGAAGGTCTGCCATTTTGATCAAAGAAATGTGGAATGCACATGGCTATTGTAATGAATGCTGCCTAGGTTCTGAGGAATCTCGAGTTCATTCATTTCTGTCGGGGGTGGAGTTAATGTTCATAACATTTTGTTTGAAAAATAGCTGAGAGTAAAACAAGAACAATTATTTTTCAGCAAACAAAACTTCGTTTGTTATTTTATTCTTTTTAATTGTTTAGAATAAAAATTGTAAAATCCATACGCTCACAAAAACATAAGAAAAATAAACATAAAAAAATTTAAATTAAAAAAAATCAATCGACCATTCCACAAAGTATTTCCTTTCGTAACTCCATTTAACTTCACGCATGATGCAAGTTAATGTCGTTCTCGGCCTCCGTTTTATGTGATTGATTCTAACCTTTAACATTTATTTTACCCAGGACGCAAATAAATGCCACGAGGAGTAGGGGGGTGAATTCTGTTGAAATAACTAATAGCTTTTCAGTTATTAATTTCGAAAATTACTAAAGTTATCAATTCGTTATTTCTCAATATTTCATAAAAACATCCAGATCTGGTTGCCTAATTATTTTGTTCTATTTTATTGCATGTAAACCGTTTGTAAACAATTTATTAAACACAAGCTGCTATTTTTACCAATAGTCGGTGCGAACTTGCTGATTCATACTGTTTTGAATATATAGGTGGCCGAAAAAACGGGAACAATCCAATAAAACCAAGAGTAATGAAAAAATATTATTGATTGAAACCTTAAAAAGTACTATTAAAAATGGAATTTCTATAAAAGAAAAACGCACTGTAGATTGCGTCCCCTTGTGCGAATGGTTCTTAGAAATCTGCTGTTGAGGTTGCTCATCGACTGCTGTAATATCGTGGATTTTCTGTTTTAACTCATCCAGAGTTCTTGAGTTGTGCAAGCTTTACTCCTGAGATAGCACCACAAAAGATACAAACGGAGAAGTCTGGCAACCTCGGAGACCATGTAATATTACCGAATCTTGAGATTATAATATAACCGAACAATTCTCGTAGACCTTAAATGATTGCCATGTAATGTGTGATGCTGTTTCATTCTGTTTTAACCAGTGATCTAGAATTTCTAAAATGGCGAAATAGTTTCTTGCTCAAGGTCACTATTCCGCAGTGTTACCACATGTTCATGTCTGGCAATACGTACTTAAAAATTTCCGTTTTATAGGTCGCTCTGTAGATAGATTAACAAAATACCAAATATATTTGCATTACATGTAAAATTTCTCAAAGAAAAAACTAAGCTGTTAGTTTAACATTTTATTGCTATTCCCATTTTTATAGGTGTGTTAGAATGCCAAACTAGACGAGCCGGAAGTGCCCGGTGTTTTTGTGGCTGATGCCACCTGCGAAAATACGTCCGGTATTTTGCCGGTTTATATGTTCTAAAAACATGTAAATTATGTTATCATTCAACAAATTCAGACTGGGATCAAAGTGTAGTATCTTTTGTATGATACTGTAAACATTTTTGTAAATTAATTAAAAATAATTGAGGATATTTTGGCTGGTGTAATCCATGGAGTAAATGTACTGTGTTCATGTGGAAGTAGACACATAAAAGGAACAGTGTTGATCTAAATGGGTTGAATGAATCTATTTAAAAGTAGAGTAGATAGCGGATAATAAACACGCACTCACTCGTTACACCTTTGAGGGTCTTGCGCCGAATTTGTAAAATTTGAATCATTTAGATATTTACCAATGCAATATTGACAAATACGCGTAACCTTTTTTTTCGGTGACGCTGGCTAAGTGGTTTACGATCTGACAATCTGAGTGTGCAAACTTCAAATGCAATTCGTTCCCCAGAAACAGGTTCGCATGAATGTTGGCAACCTTCACGTAGTCCTTATCGTAATATCTACTGTCATTTCAGAAAGGATTCTAACTAGAAAGATATCAAGGAGACGAATGCCAGCAAAAATCGTTTGATATATTTGAAACGAATGAATTAATATTGGTCGACAACCATAAAACTGTAAAGTAAAATATTTTCGTCATGTCGACGAGAGATAATAAAACGGATACGTTTTTATTATTTATTATTTTATAAAACGAATTAATTTCGATAAATTATTAAGACAGAAAAAGGAGAAATGAAAAATATAAAAAAAAAAAAATATATGGGTGGGATGATAGGTTGTACGTTGTTCATCAAGGCGCATTTATTCATTTCTGATGAAGGTAAAATCGTCAAGTAAAATAAAATCATCATCATCATCATCGTATGAATCAGAAGATTCTGTTGTCGGCATTGGTTTCCTCGATATTTTTCAAGTCAGAATTCTTTCTAGAAAGACATGCGGTACTTAGAGGAAGTATGTGAAGGTTGCCAACATCCTAAATTAAAGTGATTTTTGTTGTTGTTGTTGAACGTACTAGATTCAAACTTTGGACATCAAAATTGTGAGTTTGTGTCGTTAGTCACTGAACAATCGTAACCTCCCACTAAAACAAACTCGAGCGTGGCCAATAATGGATCTAAAATATGTCCATAAATGCGACGAGATGAGCACCAACTGCAATTAAAGAAACTTGAGGAGCGTGTAAATTATACATACTCCCATCAATTCAAAATTGTAGGAGTATAATTTATGCCTATGCACTGAATGCATATTTATCTGCAAAAATACGTTAAATATCTTTTCTGTCTTCTGTTAGAGATGAGTAAATTCGTTTTTGATGAAACCACTTCTAATATTTATCGAAGCCAGATTGACCGTTCGTAGAGTCGGGTATCTTACTGCATTAAACCGATTTTTATGTCTAATTTTCTACCTGTTGGGTAACAAGTGAATATAGACTACATTCAGTTCATAGATTTGGTTTAAACAGTTTATGCAAAACACGACCCATTCTTTCTCCACCAAGTCAGAGATGAATATTAAAAACAGAAATCATAATTAGTAACACGTAAGAGATATAAGAGGTCGCAGGTGTCGTCTCAGAGTTTCCATACTCCTAAACCTGCTACTCTAGTCTATATCACGAATATCTGAAGAGAGAACGAATGTAAAAGCTAACTACGCACACAGTGTTACGTGGCTCCAGTTAACCGAGAAACGTAATATTATGGATAAAATGCTAAGTATGGAAGAACAGAGAATGGGCGAATATGGAGTCTAAAGATATAGATATGCTCCATGAAAGCAAACTCAAGCGTTCCTCTTTTGAGCGTCGACGATTTTGGCGCGATCTTAGTTTACCATACAGGACACAGAACCTATTATTCACTCCTGCACTAGAATAAGGTCTACGTGGACACCACAATAAACCATTTCAGCACCTATTTCGATTGAACTAGGAGGACGAACCCTTTAGCAATCAGGATCCTCTGGCTTTTAATAAACTTCCTAGAGATGAAATACGCCATCAACGCAAGAATTAAAAGGACAAGCACTCGTCTACTATATCCTTTTCTGTCGAAATTTCTACCACCCTTTTCTTATATGGCATGATTGTTTTATTTTTTTCCCAATAAATTGAATTAAATTGGATTGAATGTACTCGGGGAAACATTTTACTTGCTTTTTTATTTAACGACTAGTGGGGGCGCCCGGCGTGGCTCGGTTGTAAAATACGCTTAAATGTACTTTAATTCATACCGACTTCGTATTTATTTATTATTTAACAGTCAATTCTCTACTGAATTTTTGTATCCAACACGTTATACTGATTCCAAAGATAAAAAAAAACATGACTTGAGTGCAATCAGGTAGAATCGAAATTAAAACATTTAGCGCTCAAGTCGCGTTCTCTACTGTTTGAGCTACCGACAGATAGAAAAAATTCAAATTAAATCACTTTAAGCTATGAATGAATTTCCACATGCACATAAATTGATAGATATATGTCGGAAGTTTAGATGAACATTTTGCATTTTTATATGCCGACAGATTTCTGTACGCGTTATTCACCCATCCAAACAAAGATTTTACTCGTTATAAACCATCTTTGGTGAATGATTACTATTTCCTGTTAATTTCAGTTGACCAGTAGTTTAATAGTTTATCGGTTAAATATTTTCATCCAGACACACACACCTAGGTCTATTGTTTTTTTTTATATAAAAAAAATTGAAATTAGATAAATATGTAATTTATGGAAAAATATGTTGTTTAACTTAAGACAATGAAAACTTTCGAATTATTTTATTGTTACTTTTTTATAAAATATAAAATTAATATTAATTCAATTAGGATCGATATGAAATTTAAATGATTTTATTAATATATTTATCGTTTTATTAAAGTAACTGAATGCTCTCCCCTTAGAGATTATTCTATTAGATAATCTACAGAATTATAGAACTGGACCATCCGGGCGTCGTTGTTTTCTTTAATCCTGTATAAAATCGTATTCTTGTATGTTTGTCCACAATTTAATTAATATGAACAAAAGTTACATTGTTTCATAAATTAATTTACATACTGAAAACGGACTTGTATACTTTTATTACGGCATGATTTCTATATATACTATTTATTCAAAAGAAATCTACATTCAATGAGTAACCTCATTTGCATATTACATTAAAGGAATGATATTTTAATAATTAGCTAGATTTTATTGTTTACTGTAATAGAATCGTTTTAATTGCTCTAGAAAAAAATAATTTTATTGAATTTACTTTTAATTTAATTTATAATTTATTTTCAATTATTAATAGTTGACAACAGTTGCATCTTAAACCGAAAATAAGTTAATTTCTTTAAACTATGAGAGTTATTTCCCCTTTAAGCTATGAAAGTCACTTCCCGTTTCATTTTCATAAACAAAGATGGATGTAATTGTCTGTATTTTTTAGATGAGGTGTTTTCATTTATTGAGATTGTTGGACTGCCTTCCTCATCTTGGTTGTTCGAGACTCCTAAGAAAAGGTTCCCCAGTTCGATACAAAACATCTGATGAAGGCCGGGGGGGGGGGGTAAAACGGCCGAAACGTTGTGACTGTAACAACCAAGATGAGGAAGTCAGTCCGACAATCTCAATAAAAGATGGATGTGTTTCCCTAACTCCAACATGTAGTCATTTTCGAAACAAGTTAAGATATTCGGTGTATCTTAAATAGTATGTAATTTCTCCCTATGCTCAGCAATGTGTTTCGATCGGGCAAGACCTGGTATATGCAGCTAGTTGGTTTATATTCTTTTTTATTTTTAATTCTTTCTTTTTTCTTACAGGTTGGCCGGGATACGTGAGAAAGCAGCCGCTCGCCTGGCTTCGACTGAACATGGAATGGTTACAACATTTCCACGGACCATTGCTTATTATTCATTATGAGAAACTGAAAGCGAAACCTGTAGAAGAGATGAAACGTCTTTTACACTTTCTCCTCGACCAAAAAGAGATCAGCGAGAAAGACTTGAAATGCATGCTGAAAAACTCTTACAATTATCTGAAGATGAAACCGCGCGTGACCAACGTGACCAGCCATTTTTCGCGGTCGCTTCAAGCCGAGATCAACAGATACAGGGCGAGACTTCATCGCGTCCTCTCAGATACGCAAAACAAAAAAACATGGACGCGACAATGAAAGATACAAAGGGGATTCCTTGGATGACCTTTTAATTTGATTTTTATTTTATTTTCTTGGAAAAGTTAAAAAAAAAAAAGCCCCTACATCCCGAGTAATGAAACCAGAGAAGTTTTAAGTACGAATGACTGAAATTTTTGAAAAGGAAAACGATTAAAAACTCAAAATGTTTTTTTGTCATCCTCTAAAAAATTACTCGGATCAGGTGTAACGTTGATCGTTTTATGACAACCAGATTTTCTGAAAACACCTGTTGTGAACCCGATATTGTAGATAATATAGCACAGGTTGCTATTTTAACCAATAGCTGACAATAAAAGGAGGCTTCACAATTCTGGAAAGGATGATGGTGCATGATGGAAGACATTAAATTAAGATAGGATTTGGATCAGGCACAGCTGATTACTAGGGCTATGACAACAGAATATTTTGTTCATTGTTTTGACTCTCGAGTATATATCCGACACAGTGAGACACAGTTAATCAACCGAGAACCACATCACTCTATATAACATCATATAAGATATCAACAGATACACACTCGAGAGTCAAAACAATGAAAAGAATATGCTGTTGTCATAACCTACTGATTACACAGTGTGTGACAATATCCATTAAGCCAATAACGCGTCCAAATTTTTTCTTTCACGAAACAAAATACTCCTTTGTTTTTAGTGTAAATCGAAAGTTTAAAGAACCCCATTCATACATTTGATGCAGAAAACTATCGAAAATAAATCTGTATTCATGCAGAATAGACATCCAAAAAATGTTAGTACGAACGAAAATTCCCAAGTTTTTATCATGTAGCTATTTAAATGCTCGGAGAGATGGAAATAATTTATTGTGTATTTTTCTACTATGATGAAGAAGTCAATGTTATAGCGTTTTCTTTGTCAGTTTTTGTTTTGGTGTAGGAGAAGGAAGATTGCAAATGGACGAAGGAAAAACTGATAAATTGTCTCTTCATTTTGTTTTTCCATATTCTCTGTGGATCTGTAGCCACTCGAACTTAGAGTTATAGTTGGTTTAAAGTTTGTGCTAGAGTTCTATTGCTTTTTTGGAGGAAAGAAAAACTGTAACTGAAAGACGGAGGCTGATAAATTTATGTAATAATCGAAGGAGAAGGCAAAGAAGTAGTCGAAACAATGTTTTTTTTTTAATTTCAAAACGGATACAAATCAGGAATCTGCGATACTAAAGTGGCGTTCTTAATATATGTCTTCGCATATATTTCTTAATATACGTCTGCAGGTTTCGACCAAGTTCGAAATTTGTTAAATCTTCGTTACATTACATAAATATATATTCTACACATGTGCCCATAAATCTTATAATTTTAATGTGGAAATTTGATTAAGAGTGGTTGTAGAACAGACATGCATATACTCAAACTACGTATTGACAGAATACTTTTGTGCGGAAATTACACAGGAAGTTGTATTAAAGATGAAAAATATTTCTACACGTTTACGCATTCATGAAAATATTCGATGCACTTTAACAAAATGTTGCGTCAGCTAAAATAGATTAAAAGAATCATTGGTGCTTGTACACTTTTGCCCCCTGCGCTATTTTAACGTATTTTTTCGGGTTAATTTCAAGCTTCATATATATATATTTTTTAATTGTTAGGTGAAATCACGGAACAGTTACACAACACTCACCTCCTCATGTTAAGAATGACTTTCAAAATAATAACGTTATTATTTCAGTGCGGTGGAAAAATTGCACAAGTACCGAATCATTAATAATAAAAACTGTCCCTATAAATTTTATCAGCACGTGGAAACGGTTCGCTTTGTTTTTATGGAATTGACATCAATTTTAGTGGGAATGAGTGTTACTATAAAGAACACAACAAATAACTACTAGGGCATATACGTTCGATTATCTTCGTATTTTACAAAGATACTCCAATCAGTTTTAGATAGTATTTGTTAAATCATTTTGTTATCTAACGAATCTTCACAATAAAAAAGTTAAGTGACAAATCGTCAAAAATAAACTTTAAATCTAACTACATGGATGCAATATTTCAAAATTGCATCGATATTATTATTTGTAATGCTTTATTTATTCTCCTATTGCATTGGTAAAATGTCTACCCTACCAGGATACACACCTAAGACAATTCACACATTCCATGGATTATTTAAGAGTCTATGATAGATTTTTAGATCTTCAATACAAGATGTAAAAGTCTGCCATCACGATACAACAGGGAGGTGTTCGTACGTACGAAAACAAGAGTTGTAATTGTAATCTATTCTAACGAAAACAACAGATAATATTTTTCGATAAATTAACATAATCGAGAAATGCCGACGGGACTACATAGCCAAT
Source organism: Euprymna scolopes (assembly GCF_053919585.1). Taxonomy (NCBI): domain Eukaryota; kingdom Metazoa; phylum Mollusca; class Cephalopoda; order Sepiida; family Sepiolidae; genus Euprymna; species Euprymna scolopes. The sequence continues at coordinate 187,917,318 of NC_136482.1, forward strand.
TTTTAAATAGCCAGAGTGCTCCACTTTTTAGGGCGCTGGTTTTGCTTATCTCACGTTCCTGGCATTGTGTCACATCTTTTTGCGGTGAGAAGTGAGAAGGAAATAAATATCAAGACAAAGTCGTTTATGGTTGAATGCCACGTCATTATTACAATCAAACGTCTTTAACATCTCTTATCAAAGGCAATGAAAAGTCCCAACAGAATTTATACATTTCGTATTTCTTCCAGTGGTTAGATTTTAAGTGGAGACTAGAATTAAATGTCCTAGAGTTTATAAGCGGTGTTTTAGATAATCCATTTGGATTTTTTATACACTCCTAAAATTATTAGCCTTATCAAATGTCACGCACCGAATTTATTGTGCTTCTTTGTAGAATAGCAGAAGTTCAACCCAGCTTTGCTTGGACCCTATATACTGTTCATAATTTATATATATTGAAATGTTTGACTCATGTCTAGGTAACCTAAATCTAAGATTTCAAATGTTTAGACCTAAAATTGGCGGAGGGCTTTGGTAGAGTCTGCAAAGGTAAACTTTTTCAACTTTAACCTTTTGCAGCAAAATTTTCTCCCAAAAACTGAATACAAATCTTGCTGCATATCTGAATACCCTTTATGTAAAATTTCAAATATTTAGACCCAAAATTTGCTGAATAGTTTGCTAGAGACCGCAAAGGTCAAATCTGTTTAACTTTGACCCCTTGGTAGCCAAATTTTCGGCCAAAAACCGATTAAAAAGATTTCCCTGATCCCAATTTTGACCTCTTAACATTTATTGTTTTGGGCTCAAATAAAGTTAAAAGGTTTGATCCATGTCCAAGGAACTTACATCTAAAATTTCAATTGTTAAGATAAATAATTGACGGAGGAGTTTGGTAGAGTTTTCAAAGGTCCAATCGTTGAACTTTGGCTCCTTGACAGTCAAATTTCTGTCCGAAAACCGATTAAAAAGATTTTCCCAAATCTCAATACCCCTTATGTCAAATCTCGAGTCTGAAGACTGAAAATTAACAGAGTAATTTGGTAGGGAAATGTACACACGCAGACAGACACACAGACAATTTCACTTTTGTAGATATATAGATTATCATATTCAAAACAGAACGATGAACACCTTTTTTGCATAAAAATTATACCCTCGTTTAGTCGATAAAACTGATCACATAATTTTCCTCAATATTTGTCGATACGTGTTCTAGTAATGATAAGCGTAAATATAAGGTAGTTCCGTTCAATAAAATGGATAAATCGATTTGAATCGAATTGCAACAGTGTATAGTTAGGCATTTTCGAAAATGGTAACATTTAATCGCATACTATTCGTGACGGATTCTTAAAACATAAGTTTCGGTAATTAACGGTTTCGCTATTGAAATTGTTTATGAATTGACAAGAGAGATGGCAGAAAATGTCTGACATCCTCCAGAGATGTGAGGATACGAAGAAGACATAACAAAAAATGTTATTGTCAGTTAAAGAAATTATTTGATACAATGGACTTTCTTTATAGTCCGCCATTTTGAACGTGGTTTTCTATTCATCATCCAAATGCGGTTAAATCTAAAAATTCAGTTCCCAAAGTTAAGACGCCAGAAGTGGACACGGGGAAGCTAAAATATGGAATGAAAGTCACTAAGCAAGAAACGAAATACGAAACCATATGGAAACAAGTTAAGCATGCATGGTACTCCATGAGTGCACAGTGAACGAGGCATAAAAAATGACTAAGTTCAGCATTGCTCCCCCAGACAGAAAAGAATTTAAATATATTTTTTAATTTGTAAATATTTCAAATTATAAAGCATTTATTATAAAGCATTTCGAAATAAATGGTAAACAGATATAGCAAAACAATACAATCAAATACTGGAATAGATACATTGAGAGCATTGCCAAGGCTGCTGCAAAGAAGGTGGACTCTCTCTACCGTGCTAGAAAACTACTTACGCCTGAAAGTATCCTGTACCTCTATAAGGCCACCATTCGCCCATGTATGGAGTATTGTTGTCACGTTTGGGTTGGTGCATCTGCTACTAGTCTCTCACTCCTTGACAGGGTTCAAAAGAGTCGCCAACCTGATAGGTCCTGAACTGTCATTTAGGCTTCAGCCTCTGTCCCATCGACGAAATGTTCCATCCCTCTGCCTGTTCTACAAATACTTTAATGGTGAATACTCTGACGAACCACAAGCACTTGTACCCCCTCGATGTGAACACCTCCGACAAACCCAACAAGCAGCTAAATCTCACCCCTTCACTGTAGAGATCCCTAGGTGTAAGAAAGCCTCCTACTCAATAATTTCTTCCCCAGAACTGCTAGACTTTGGAACTCCCTTCTGAGATTTTGCTTTTAAAACTGTACTGACATGCAGAAGTTCAAGTGTAATGTGAACAGACATCCTGCTGCTCATCTCCTTTCATAATACCCCTGCAACTTATGTCCTGGATAGTAGCCCACTACTTCAAAGTGGCACTGTGCCTTGTTTGGGAGTGAAAATTGAATAAAAAATAAAAATAAAATAAAGCCAGTCATGTGTGTGCGTGGTGGACACTTAATATTTCTTCTTTATTATTTGAAATAAATCATCTTCATGCAAAGTCTTCCACCATCATGGATGCAGACATCTTTCTCGAAATACGGACGTAGCTTAAAGTATATTAGCTGTTATTTTTACAATCGTCGAGTCATTTATTCATTTTTCGTTCCATCCAGTGCCCCTTTCAAGGAGCTGCATATTTCCCCACATTAAATATCGATTCAGTATCTAACTAGGCTCTTGTGAGGACATGAAAAATTACCGCGCATCAACCCAAAAATATTTTCCGTGATAATTTTATAAATTTACTTACATAGAGACCCGGTCAGAAATAAAATTCTGTGTACATACATTATTTGAATGCAAAAATATTTGTTTCATTTTTTTAAATTATTCTAAAATTATTGAAATTTTCTGAATGTTTAATTTAAAATTCCTAAAAATATTGAAATGAATATCGTATGTCGCTATTCTTTTCTCAAAGAACTATTTTTATTCTTCAATTTTCCTGCATTTGTTTCCTCATTAAAATTTGTTCATCTATTTTTTCCATTCAGTATTTGTTGCTAGCTTCCGATATCAAAAAAACATGACCGAAACGGATCATACAAATCTATTTATTATTTTTTTAAATTCGTTTCTTTATTCTATTAGTCCCCAGCCAAACTTTCACAAAACACTCGTCTAACTACCACCACTAACAACAATACCCCACGCTTTATTTGTACTTATATCTAACCACATATTCCATGAACTAAACTTCTTTCCTAGAACTGTTCGCCTATGAAACTGTTTCACGGGCTTACTTTCCAGCTAACTACAACATGGTCGGATTAAATTTCAATGTATCAAATTCTTGCTACCCCGTCCCCTTAAATAATCAAATTATACCAGATTTCTACGACTAACGATTACTACGCTGCTGTCTCGGTGACCACCGGACACTCATATCAATCTTTATCCTCTAGTTGCCGTCGGACCTTGACAAGTAGTGATTCCCCTATGCTAAATAAAAAAAAAGGAAATTTTTAAACACACAAAAAAATAGAAATTTTAGCGAATGGAAGGAAAAAAAGTCATGTTTTTGAATTTTTTAATGTCCTCAAGGACCCGTGGCGTAACGGATAAGTACTAAGAAAAATTGTTCTAAGTGACACTCTTCAGGAGGTTGAAGGTTTAATCCTTGGTGCGATCAATGCCAAGAATACAATGGCAAATTACTTAAGACTTATACTGGCCATGGTTGATGGAACAAGAGTATGCTACCCCGCTGATTAATTAAAGAGTTCCGTTCAAAATTTCCGAAGTAAATAGGCACACCAGAAGAAGCTTGAATGTTATATCTGCTGAAACCTTGTACGAATAACACTAGATGTGAACAGTGGCCCAAAAAATCAAATTTAAAATTAATAAATAAAATATACTAATATTTATTTGGAGTGAATGGCGAAAGAGAAATTATACACGTGCATCAAAAATAATTACAGACGGGGGTTTATTCTTGTACTTGGTTGGGTTTCGTTTAGTTTGTCTGTGGGAAAATGCGCACGCACACGCACGCACGCACGCACACACACACACACACAAAAAAAAAAATGGGCCAAACGTGAAAGGAAGAAAGAAATCGATTTTTCAATATTTTTCCATGGATTTTTGTTAATTTTAACTGAATATTTCTATTTTGCAGATCATTATTTTTATAGCATATAACAATAAGTGAAAAAAATGAATCCTAAAAATGGTAAGACCGCATCTTGGCAAGGATATAAAAAACGAATTGCAGGATTAAGGCAGTCACAGAAGACTTACAAGCAGATTTTTGATATTATAAGAAAAGAAAATGTGAAAACATTTCTGTAGTGAAGCGAATTGGTCAAAGGTTCGAAGTCGAATGTTTGGTAAAAGGGAAATCTGAATCTGGTCGCTCTAGAGCATCAATTTTGAAGGATGACCACATGCTTAAATGAACTGTTTTAAAGGATTAAAAGAAAACTTATGTTGACCATAGCAAAGAATTCAAAACAGGGGCTTGAAATTCTTTCTAGATATACAATATCTAGACGAATGAAAGAAATGGGATTTTCTTCTAAAAGGTGTGAAAAGAAACCATTTTTATCTAAGAAGACATCAATGATAGAAAGAAATTTTTCTCGTATTATGGCAAGAAAAACACAGGTTCAGCAATGTTTTCCGGTCAGATGAATCAAGGTTTTGTCTTGTTAGTGATGCTCCCAATGCTCCCAAATAGTGCAATCAAAGAACTGGAGAAAGATTTTTACCAAGTTGCATAAAAACGACAGTTAAACACGGGAATGGAGAGATAATGGTATGGGGAACTTTTACTGCAGCAGGAGTTGGGAAACTTATTAGATGTGAGAAGTCAATCAATGCAAAGGAATACATTCGAATATTAGAGACAGGACTGTTACCAAGTATCCAGAAGCAAGAAATATATCGGAAAATTAATTTTCCACATGATAATGCCCCTGCACACACTGCTAAAGTCACAAAAATGGTTTTCTGATAATTCAATTAATGTGATATTTTGGTCAGGTCAAAGCCCCGATTAAAACCCAATGGAGAATATTTAGTCCATAATATCTCGTACATTGGATGGAAGAACTTTTGAGAACAATGACAAACTGTGGAAAGCTGTGTAAAGCGAATAGAATAGCGTCTCCTCTTCACGGTGTTTCACTTTGGTTGAGAGCATATCTAAAAGGATTGATCTTTTAAACAAATCAAAAGGGAATGCGATTCCATACTAATCATTTATTAAAGTAAATGTCTTGTTCTGTGTTATTAGTCTCGTTTAAGTTTCCTTGTTCAATAGTTTTTTGTTCAATATAGCTTTCAGTGCAATAAAATGTATAAAATTTGTTTGACCCATTTTTTTGGCTCACGAGTATATATGCATGTAACAGGATTGATGCGAGCAGAAGAGGGGGGTCGAGCATGAATAAGTTAATGGAATGATTTTTAAGGAAGTAAAAAGTTGACATTGAGTTATTTTCGGCATGCTCGTAACTCTAGCTTCCCTTATTTTGTTTTAGTCCTCACACTCCATGAATGGTGCTTCTGACAAAAGAGGAAGAATTGATTTTTTTTTATTCAGAACCTACTATTATAATACTGATCGTTGGCTAGGTTTTGTCTTAGAACACTTTTTGGTAACTTCTTCCATCAACTGGCATGATACCTTGTCTGGATCGATTTCCATAAAATGTTACATCTTATCTGGTTGTAGAAACCCGCAAAAATGTTTATTCAGCTTGAAGAGAGAAAGAGAGAGAGAGAGAGAGAAAGAAAGAAAGAAAGAGACAGAGAAAGATAGAGAGAAAGAAAGAGAGAGAGAAAGAGAAAGGGATCGAGAGAGAGAAAGAGAAAGGGATCGAGAGAGAAAGAGAAAGAGATCGAGAGAGAGAGAGAAAGAGAAAGAGATCGAGAGAGAAAGAGAAAGAGATCGAGAGAGAGAGAGAGAGAGAGAGAGAGAGAGAGAGAAAGAGATCGAGAGAGAGAAAGAGATCGAGAGAGAGAGAAAGAGATCGAGAGAGAGAGAGAAAGAGAAAGAGATCGAGAGAGAGAGAGAAAGAGATCGAGAGAGAAAGAGAGAGAAAGAGATAGAGAGAGAGAGAGAGAAAGAGATAGAGAGAGAGATAGAGATAGAGATAGAGAGAGAGAGAGAGAGAGAGAGAGAGAGAGAGAGAGAGAGATTCACCTGACCGGTGTTAGATAGTTCAGAACATCGGGAGATTCAAACCTATGCATGTTTTTGTATTCTTGTCCATTATAAGCAAATGCAGTTATTGTCATTTTACAATGTCCTAGTTTTCATAGTACCTGAAGTATTTGAGACTGGAATATGATAAAATGTTGCTTTCCATTGTTTTAAAATGTTGATAAAACTCCGGACGCCACAGTTAAATGCAAGTGAAAACATTTATGCTTCACTTTCTTGATACGTTACATTATTTACTGAGTAATGCATGCGTTATTTTGTGAATAAATAAACTGAAAACTAGAGATTACAATTATACTATCGACGAAAGGCGAACAGTTTCTAAGACAGGAGAGTAGAAAGTGGCTTTGTGTTTACTTTCAGCAACCTTGTTAATCTCACTTCGCTTTTGTCTTTTAGTCCTCACATTCTGTAAGCGATATTTCTTACAAAGGGGGAAGAATGACCCTTTTCTGGGTCAGAAGCAACCCAATCGGTGTTTTTTTTTTTAAGTAGTATTTTGTTATTTAAATTTTTTTTAGTTCTTCATATCCAGTTGCTTCTTGCCTTGTCTGGAGTGATTTTCACACACAAAAAAAAAAATGGGAATAATGACAATTACAAGTTCGTAAGACAAAATGTATCAGATTGAAGCGTCACTACTAATTGTAGATGAATGAATATTGAGGGTTAGATTTAGGGAGAGAGATGGAGAGTAGTTGGGACTAGGTAAAGGTTTTACATTTTAAAAAGGTTTGGTAAAAAGTGATTTTTGATGAAGGGGACCCGTTCAAACAGAGAAAGTATAGCCTTCTCGCCTGGAGTGCATTTCATTCACACTAAATTTTATATTAACTTTTTGGCTGGTTTGTTTTATAGCATATTTTTGAGGCCATTTTAACTGCTGTTTTCGAACGCACTTGAACGCACGTTGCTCCAGGGAGAAATCAGAGTTCATACAATTTCTTAACATTTAATTCAACACCGGATAAAATTCTAAATCGGAACATGTTTATGACATAACTAGAAAAATGTGGTGCTTATCAAAGTGAAAGGATTTCTAATTTTATCGTCTTATTTTCAAACACATTTCTGTATATCTATCTTACAACAAAATTATATATCTTCATTAACAAAATATTAACGTCAGAAGAGCGCATATATTTTGTCTTTCTTAAACTTTTTGTCTAGAAAAATTTCCGTCTTTCATATATATATATATATATCCGTATTTCTGTGTTTGTTTGTATGTTCACAATGCCGTCATGGATGACGTCATCATTGTGTATATATAAATATTTAGTGATATGACGTTATAGAAACTGACATAAAGATAGCGCCATGAATAGGGGAGAAAAATTGAGATACGCCGGACAACATGCTAGTATATATATATATATACACACACACACATACATACACACACACACACAACTTATTCAGTGTTGCTCAGGTGTTAATCCAAATATGTCATCGTCAGTATATTGTTCATTTCTTTTCTTTTTCCTATCTGCTTTTCTCTTAATCATCTCTTGAACTGGTGCTACTACTTCATCTATTTCCTGACGTTTTTCATTTCTCCATCAAATATGCTGATACTCTCCTCTTCATTATCTTTCATTTATTTTTATCTTTTCCCTCGCTTTCATTCACTGCTTTTATTTGTATGACATCTACCATCTAACGTAAAAATGAACGAGCAAGCAGAATTATCACAATTTTAATACCATACAAATAGACGAAACCTACACGCAATGTTTATCCATTTAAAACTTTTATTAAACTGAAAAATAATTAAAAAAAAAAAGAGTTTTATTAAGAATGTGAATGTTTATAGTTTAACATCATTTATTTCAGTCTCCAGACATTTTAGCCAACGCATCCAAAAATCAACAGCGATTAAACCATTCCTGTAATTACCCGTTTTCTCTTGAATGCGGTATAATGCATGTTCTATGCAGTTCTAAGAGGTCCACCTTCCCAGGCTTTGCATTTTCTCTTTGAGAAGGGGTTATTTTATTACTAAGGCACCCTTATTAGGGAATGTTGACGGAGAAACACACGTATCTTTTGCACGGTCTGGGTGCCCCTTCTCTGGAGCACTGACTTTTCACACTTTCTCATCCTAGTGTCAAAGTTTTCGCGGTGGGAGAGAAATAAATACACATGTTATTAAGCATGTCAGCATTGTCGAAATGAAACAGTTCACTGGTTTCAAAATTCGTTGCAACTGTCGTGTTTCGACCAAAGCTCAAGAATTCCTATTCGTTAAGCCACATGTGTAAACAGACACGAGCACCTGCGCCTGTTGATCATGGCCGTAGAACTATAAGGAATAAAGGGCGATAATTTATATATTTTATACAAGAAAAATACGAAAATATAATGCGCCTTTAAAGGGATACGAAGCATTGATTATCAACTTAATACCATATCATTGACCATCAACTTAATAATCGGACATCTCTGGTCCACTTTACAAAATATTAACGCATTTGATGAAGACAAAATGCCTTAAGACAATAAATAAACCACATCCTTTAAGAGGTTGTAAAACAATATTGCACTTGAATATATTTTTATCATTAAAAATCACACTCATATGCAAAGGTAACTACATGTTCACGCATGAGTTATTAAAGGTTGATCTTCCCTGCCCCAATAAACAATAACATATTTAAAAGAAAAAAAACCTTATCGTTTTCTAACTTGCTTTTTTCTACTATACAAGGTCTAGTGTGTATGTACTCGCTATCAGAGATTCTTCGTGCGAAGTTTATTGGTGGAAGATGTCTGCTTGTAATTGATTGATTAATCCATATGAAAATTGTCACCAATCTTCATATCTTTTTTTTTGTCATAAAAAAAAAAATACGAATTCTGCTTTTCTCTAATGCGGAGCAATTATAGCACAAATTTACTTCTGAATCGACTGAATTTTTATTTAATTATTTAAAAGCTGTTTGTTAATATTTTATTCTCCTACGTGTCCTTTTGTTCCGGGCAAAATCGCTAGTAAGGAATAAAGACACTTTAAAATACGAAATTTAAAGCAGTGGAATACGCATTCTTCATAATTAGAAGATTATTTGGGAAATAAATGGTGAGTCGTGTTTTTTTTTTACCGAATGAAAAGGCAGATTATATTTGTGTGCCTTTAATCTGAATAAAGACTCTAGGAATTGTTATTTTTTATTTTCCACACTGCCCATAAAACAAAGTGATTTCATTATCAAGTCGATGTCTATTTTATTTATTTAATTCTTGAAAACAAAGAAAAGAGTAAAAAGGAAGACGAAATGTTTAGAAGCAAAAAACAAAAAAAAACAAAAAAAAAGTAAAAAGAACAAACATTCCTAATGATGCTACCTATAAACATTGACATTTTTCGACTTTCCATATTGTTTCTTTATTAAATAAAAAATATCAAAATATAAAGTATTTTTCTCTTTAACAAAAATTGAATATGTTCTTAATCCATTTTCGCATTCCAATAATTATATTTTTTTCTTTCGTCAATGATTTTTTTTTTGTAATTCGAAGTATGAAAATATTTCAACAACAGTTAAAATTGTGCTATTTTCAACTCTGCAATAATTTGAGGTGAAAATCTTGTTTTTATTCTTATTTTTTATTTGTTTGTTTGTTTTATGACACAATTACGAAACAAAAAAAGACAACTGGGCATATGAAATAGGGTCGGTGAAATATTTAGCGAATGATCTACATTTAAAAATAGTATCTATATGTGCAATTCTTATAAATTTGAAGATTTACGATTCAAAAATAAAGTAAAAAAATATAAGAAAAAACATAACTGGAAATCATTTTTATATCTAATTTATAAAGCACATTATGATGGTCTGTCTGTCTGCATTTTGTCAAACTGTATCTCATCAGGGACGCAAGAGAGCGGCGCAAGGCAGGTTAAATGACTAATTTTGCTTTTTTTTTAATAAATCGTCAAGCCATGAATATATCCGGTTTTTGTCAAAATTGAATTTATTTTTTTCATGCAATCACATTTCTTTAACACATTACAATACGTGGATGAATTGCAGCAGCTTTTTCAGATGATAATTCATTATGTAGATAAAGTCTTGTTGGATCCTGGATATAACCTTAAACTATATTCGATGGTGAGGCCCCAGCTTGCGGGCTCTTCGAAATGTAGAGCCATCCTTTAATTGCCATTTGTCCCAGGTCCACTCTGACCCGGAGTGGTAGTAGCTGTTAGGGTCTCAACTACGGGTTAAATAGAAACTGACTTGAAAAAAAGAAAATTCTATTAAAAACATTTTTCCAAATCACTGAGTTCGGCATTAAATAGCCTGAAAAGGGTTGATATGCCGTAAAACAGAAACAACCAAACCAAACTCAGTCTCGTTGTGTAAATGACACGTTATTGTAGATTATTTTTGTCATGCGAAATATGAAAATATTTACAGTAAAAATCGAGCCATTTCCAAATCTGCAATAATTTTAGATGAGAGTCTTGCTTTTATTCGCATTTTTATTTGTTTTTTGTTTGTTGTTTTTTTAACTAGATTAAGAAAGAAAAAAAAACCCAACTTGGCAGGATAAATAGAGTCGGTGAAATTTAAATTTAAGAATATTATCTATATGTGCAATTTTACTGAATTTGCTGCTTCACAATTTAAACATAAACTTAAAAAACAAATCACTGAAAATCGTTTTCGTTTTTCATTTAATTTATATAATTTATAGATTTTTCACTATGTCGGTCAGTCTCCATTTTTTTCAAACTGCATCCTCCCTGACACGCAAGATCGAACAACGATGCGAGGCGGGTCAAATGATTGCTTTTTCTGCGGACTGTTCTCATATGAGTCGGTAAAAATCGCTGCTAAGGAGTCAATATTGAGCAAAACTGGAGGTTGACAGGCATAAATTGACTTAAAATGCTTTTGTATGCATGCGCAAATATACATTTATACTTAAAGTTCATTTAAAACTGTTTATCTGTCTAACGATAGCTCAAATGATAACGATCAAGGCGGGAGCACCAAATATTTTGAATTCGATTCTTGCTGATGGCACCCGAGTCATATTTTCTTTTACTTTTTTTAAATCTCTATTTTATACTGGGTGCAATATAATAATATATAATTGATTTTATGATAATAACTACGAAATCTGCAAGAATTAAAATATCATATTTAAGCGTATTTTATGACCGGGCAATGCCGGGCGTCCTGCTAATATCACGTACATGGCACCGTAAACCGCAAGATGAAATCATCGAACAATCGTGACTGAACGGCAAGACCTCGTGTTAAAAATTAAATGTTCTCTAATCGAAATACCTATCTTTTATTTGTTAAAAATATATCGGATAACCATAATTTCTGCATAACAATTCTTTATTATTGTCAAAAAACATGCACATATGTATAATACTTATATTATTCTGTGATGAATTTTATTTAGAAAATAATATTTAAAAGATTAATATAGAATCCTGAGAAATTTGGTCAGCATTGAATTCGAAAGATTGAGCAGTGAACTCTTTATTAAAAAAAAAACAACAACAACAAAAAAAACAACGTAATTAGAAATAACTGTTCTTTTTTATATCATTTTAATTGGAATTCATTATTGAGATGAGTACTATTTATTAATTTTTTGCTAAATTTTATTGCGGACTATTATCCTCATCTTTTCTTAGTCATTTCACGACGTTTCGGCCAACTATTCCTCTGGCCTTCGTCAGGTGGTAACCGTGACGGATAGGAACTCTGAATCTCCTGACTGCATTCTCAGCAATTCCTGCCATCCGTAGTTGTTGTCGTCTCACCACGTTTTGGCCAAGTAAGCCTCTGGTCGGATTTGGGTAGGATTGAAACCGCTATGTTCAGACAATTCTCACCTGGAACTGTAGAGATTCAACGTCTATCAACTGCGCCACGGGCCCTCGGGTGAGAATTGTCTGGAGATAGCGGTTTCAATCCTACCCAAAGCCGGCGAGAGGCTTACTTGGCAAAAACGTGGTAAGACAACAACTACGGAAGGCAGTAATTGCAGTGTTCTTTCTTTTTTTATTATTTTTTTTACTTCATTTAACACGAAGTTCGTTAGAAATCGATCTTACAATCATAAGAATTCACCAGTGTCGCTGTTCGAGAAAAAATAATTCAAAACAACTATGAACACTGCAGGATTCTAAATGCAAAAAATTTCGCTTTTCAAAAATATTATTTATGGATTTAGATCGCCAGAAGAGTTAAGACAAGGATCAATAAAGGTTGTTTCCAACATTGAATTAAAACGCTTGAAAAAGGGTTATAGATACCAGATAGTATGCAAGACTACACTTATCTGACTGAATAGAAGCGAAGAAAAATTCAAGTCTCATATGATTGTGACCAGCAATAAAAAGAAAACAAGTCGTGTAGATTTCCTGCGGTCAGCGAAAATTGGGAAATAAGCCGATAATATTGCTGGTCAGCAACGTCCTTTTTTATCCATTTACTCCTGTGAATTTTTAAATTTAAATTGATAGGATATACATCGGTATATGTGCCTAAATCTAAACGTATATTCCATGAACAAAGATTCTTTCTTAGAACTACACGCCTGTGGAACGCTATTCCGTTTGCCTGCTTTCCAGCTGACTTCAATTTGGTAGTTTTCAAGTCCAACGTAAACAAATTTTTGATGAACTATTCCCTTAAGTAATCCAATTTACCAAATTTCCACTACTAACGATTACTACGATATTAACTTTCACAAGAAACACCCGTCTAGCTGGAAACACTATCAATAATTCCCCCTCTCTTTATCTGTGTCTAAACCTAAACATAGATTCCATGATCAAAGCTTCTTTCTAAGAACTGTATGCCTGTGGAATTGTCTTCCGTTTTCCTGCTTTCCAGCCGTCTGTAATATGGTCGTCTTCAAGTCCAACGTGAACAAGTTTCTGATGAGCCGTTCCACTTAAGTTAACAAATTTACCGAACTTCCATTACTACCGATTACTATATTGTCCTTTTGACTACTGTTCACTCTTTAACACTTATCCTTGAGTGGCCTATCGGCCTAGATAAGTGGTGACGCCTATGTAAAAAAAACAAAAAACTCATTGACTATTGTACACTTATTAATCATTATCCTCGAGTGGCGTCCGGGCCTTGGTAAGTGGTGGCTCCTATGTAATAAAAAAAAAGACAAAATGGGAAAACTCAGTTTCTAATGCATGAAGAGCATAGGACAAAAGTGCTAGCCATTGTTCTCATCAAAGCGGCAGGATAAAAAGCTACAACGTGAAAAATAACTGACATAAGGAAAAGAAAGTTAACCAATGAAATCGGATGGGAGTATTTATGCGAGTTCAGCATTAGTTGAGTTGAGAAAAAATATTGAACAAGATTAAGATGAGGGAACTACTGCAACGGCGTACGCACGTATAGCAGCAACAGTCAAATGACCGAGTCATGTGCGAGATGTCACAGGAAAGAAGAAGAAAAACATCTATAATATAAAAGTGGAGATATGTGTTTGTGTGTGCACTTTTTTTGTATGTCTGGCAAAGTTTTTTTTTTGGGGGGGGGGAACCATTTCTTACAACTTTTTATATACTCCCTAGATTATAATATCTACGATTTACGAAAGAAGGTCGTCTATCTCTTATTTGAGCCACTTTTACACGCTGTTTTCGCGCTATTTCTTCCTCTCGCCTGTTTGTTTGGCTTTTCAGTATAAAAGCGAAACTATGAAAGCGAAGTCGTATGCTCGGCCCTTCATAGCGAGATGTTCAGAAAGCTTTGATCACTGCGGAGGAAACCCATCATAGCAGACAATTGCTATTCATTTGGACACTCCTTTTTATGGGGAACTGGTTTTCCCAAACATCTTGGGGAAGCAAACAAATACGCAGAAATCTTTAATTGCGTGATTTCATTTCTCTATGGCGTGATGTTTGACCTAGAAAACCAGACGTTCGTTTAAGCACCTGCATTTTTTAAGCGTTTAATTTCAACGATTCTCACTTGCCTGCCCTCTTAGTGTCGCGGTAAGATATCACATTTTCTTTTCCGCCTTCGCTTCAAAACTTCGGGTTCGAGCCTACCTGCCTATCAAAACTTTTTTTTCCTTTCCACACACCAACAAACATCCGGGCAACGCCGGGCACCCCCGCTTGTATTATATAAAAGAGATAAAACGTGGACCGTGGCGGTTAGAGACAGACAGAGAGACGTGTTAAACACACGTGGCCTAGAGCGACAGGAAAAGACGTGTTCTAAACATGGACGAACAATGACAGAGTATCCCGTGTTCGACACGGTAGATTCTTGTTAAGCACACTGGAGTATAAAATAATTTGAATAAGAGACAAGGCGTTATTCTAGAAAGTACCTCTAAATAAATGTCTGTTGGGTCATTGTATCTCTTTTTTATAGTTTTTTTTATTATCGTGAAAAGTCTATTCAAAAACATGACTACGTAAAAATGTCTCAGTGCATAATCCGTTTAAACCTTTTTTCTTTTTTTGGTTTTAGTTTCTTTTTTCCATTTGTAAAAAAAGGAATATCAACGTATTTCTTAAAATATGTACAGACAAACTTTGAATACGTTGAAAGGGGATGGAGAAACTCAGTTTACCGTTCCAATAGCGAGAATTATCTCTGAATTAGAAGCGACCTCGATAACATACCACAAGGATGGACTTCCGAGAAAAAAAGACCAAAACTAAGAACTTTCTCTGATGAGAAATTTGAAATCCGAAATTAATTAGAAATTTTTTCTATTTGCACCCAAAAGCGTGTTCTAAAACTATTTTTCATTTCGTGTGTGTGTGTGTGTGCGTGTAGTATAATAATTCTCCAAGTTCCAAATATATGTATATATATATATATATATATATATATATATATATATATATAATATAAAAATATAACACGGAAATTACATAATTGCCGATGCAATAATTTATTTCAACCTTATGGTATTTTCAAGCATCTAAACTAGACAATTACATTTTTGATACTGAAAGAAAGAAAGAAAAAGAATCGGGCCTCGACCGTCAAAAAACCAGAGGGGGTGGTAGTAGCAATCCACTTAATACATTTTATAGAGAGAGTGGGAGGGATTTTTAAAAGAAAACAACAACAAAAAAAAAACAACAAAAATATTATGACACTTATAAACGGCAGCTCGATGTAACCACAGATACACACACCCACACACACGCAACGCACATGCACACACACGCACACACACACACGCCCCTAAATATGCACGTTCTTACACGTAAATGCCTTGACACGCGTTTACTAACCTAGGAAGAAGAGGGAGAAATATACGGATATAGAGAGAAGGAAATAGAATAAACAGCGCATAATGGAAAAAGAAGAAGAAAGAAAAAAGGAGAGAGTGACCATCCGCTGCCTGTCATATGATTTCATTAGTCTAGAATCTCTGAGAAAGATAAGGGAAAGAAAATGGAGATTATACGCGAGTCCTAGAGTTAATTGAGTTATGGAAAGTAAGTCTATTAAAAGATAAATAAAAAAAATTATATACAAAGTTTTAAAACTATCTGTATGTTATCATGTTAAAAACATTTTTAACGTGATAACATACAGATGTTATATTTTTATGTTATTGCTCTGTTTACCACATTGAGCTCTCATACCCGGATTTCCTCTGGAATTATTCCATTATAACACACACATATATATATATATATATATATATATATATATATATATTAGTGAAAAGAAGAGCGCAAAGAGGACTGGCACCATTACAAATCCCTGTTTGGTCCCATTCGTAACATCAAATGGATCAGACATCATACCATCTGAGACAACACTGGCCTTCATCCCCTCGTGAAAGGAAATGATCACGTTCAGCATGTTTTCTGGAATACCAAACCTTCTTAAAACTTGCCAAAGAGCATCGCGATTCACAGTGTCGAAGGCCTTCGTCAGGTCAACAAGCACCATATACAATTCCTGATTTTTCTCACGGACCTTTTCTGCCACCTGACGTAAGGAAAATATCATGTCAATGGTGCCGCGACCCGACCGAAACCCACACTGTGATTCTGGATACAACTTATCAACGAGACGATTTATGATTCGGTTTAGAATGAGCCTAGCCAGAATCTTTCCTGAAATTGAAAGCAGAGATATCCCCCGATGGTTGTCACAGACATTCTTGACTCCCTTATTTTTGTAGAGATGTTTGATGCAGGCATCTTTGTAGTCCTGTGGAACTCGGCCTGCTTTCCATATCTTTACAAAGAGAGCATGGAGCTTTTTTTACCAGCACATGGCCACCATGCTTGTACATGCTTATATATATAATTTCGTATTGCGACTAAAAAGTCTATAAAATTATGTTATTGCTGCATGTTTAGTCACGTACTCTTCGGATGTTTATCTTAAAAAACTTATAAAAACGCCATTTTAGTCGCAATACAAAACAATATTGTAATGGATACTTATTGAAAAGTAATAAATGACCAACTGGAAAAACTTGATATTTGAAACTTAGAGAATTATTATACAACACGATATATGTTCTAGAACTCAATAAAAAAGGCATTCATTTAGCTTGGACTTTTTTTTTCCTAAATTTATAAAATTTATATAAAAAAAAATCTTTTTCATGGTAAAAATTTTATGAGAATGATTTAACCCATTACGATTGGTATATACAAACCGATCACGTGTCAACTAAATGACATATGTAAGTTGAAACCCACAATAGCGACTACAGATTCATGCACATAATAGCAAAGCAAAAATAAAGTAACAGGTAAACGTCACTGTGGAAGACATTTTGTTATTGATAACAATTTAATAGAACAGTTTTGCTTTCGATCATTATAAAGAGAGAATAAAAGGCAAACCATTTATGTTGGTTACGTTAAGTTTTGTTTGGACAGTAGCCCCCTCCCTTCCTTGGATGGATTCGATTGATACGGTCATTTGCCGCCGGACAAAAAATGGCAGAATTTACGATTTCATGTGCGAATGCCTGTGATTACCGAAGTGCATCGACTGAAAATGGCACGACATTTGCCATTATCTTCAGTTTTAATTGACATCCAGCGTAGCATGGTTGGTTTGAGAGAAAAGGAAACGGTGGGAGGTGGGGCAGTAGAGAGCAAGCACAGACGAGAAAGATGAAATGAACGTCTTTATAAAAATGAACACAATACGATAAATATACATACATTTTCTATACGTGTTTATATATGTTTAGCTGTTTGTTTTATAGGATTCAATCTGAAACTAAGTAATTGATCACTGTGAATTTTGGAACGGCTGTAAGGCGTAATTGATTGTAATGTGGGATACATTAGTTTAATTTGTTTTTATCCAAAAGGGATAAACGGGAGGTGATGGTTCTTCGTAAAAATTCAGATTCCTTCAATGTTTGTGAAATTTTAATAGTCATGCTATTTTACAAATATTCTTCAAATCTTAATTTAGTATTTTAGAGGAAATTTAAAGAGAATAATATATTAAAATTTTAAGTTTTTAATATTTAAAATTTTTATCCAAATCCATGCATAGTCGTTTATATACAAGTAAGATTTCTTGAATTTCAATTTCTTATAAACTGTATTAAGCTTAAGGAGTTTTAATAGGACATGTAACGCTTTTGGATCCAGACTAGAATAAATATTCTAGACATAAGGTTTAGCATCACTAGATTTTGAATTTAATTTTAATAGGAGGACATAAAATAATGCGAAACATTTGTTTTGGAAATTGATTTTACCCGTTCTGGAACTGGTATTCTTGTAAGTTATTTAAAAAAATCTAATATATAAAACTCACATCAGTCTGTCTCCATATTTTTAAACTATCTCTTCCTAAACTAAAAGTCACAAAGCAGCGCTAGGGGGCCTCAAATTATTCGATTTTTATGGACCGTTCTGTTCTGGATCTTTAGCTGAATAAAATCGTTTTTTCAGGCGTCAAAAATGGTTCAAAACTGAAAAAAATCTTATATTTTGTACATTTATCTTAGTTTATTTTTAATCAGTTCATATACGTGTGACGTTGGTACAGTGGTAACGTCACCAGCTTTGAATGCTACAGTTTTGCTTTCGGTTTCGATTCTAGCTGATGGCACCCAAATACTTTTTTTACTTTAGAAATCACGACTCTAACAATATATACGAAATCTGAACAAATTAAAATATCATATTTAAACATATTTTACGACCGGGCAGAGCCATTTGCCCCCCGTTCCCACTTGTAATATAGTATTACGTGCATATATTTTCAGCCGTTGCTTTACCAAATCTGAATAGACTAGTGGAGCTTTGTAGCATTATAAAAATATACTAATGATTACCCCCAAGAATAAAACAATTGTTTTCTATTTGAAAACTATACAAAACCTCATTAATGTTTTATTAAATGAAAATGTTTGCAGATTTCATAAAAATGCAAGAAAATTTGTTTGGAAAAAAAATACTTTATAAATATTTATTATGTTTTTGTTATGGGACATTTACATGCCCGTTGATGGGCTCTTTCAAATCCTATATTAACCGAGAGCCAATTGCTCTGGTGAATATTGGATACTCTTCTGGTATTCAACCGACATGTAAGCCTAGCTTAGGTCACCACTTTTCTCTGTATCTTGCTCACTTTTCAATATATCTTTAAATTGATACCGTGTTTCGAATTGTCTTTTCGTGCGCACACATTAGTATTTAATTAAACATATTTAAAAAAACACAAAATCAAAAATAAGTTTTATAAAATGTTTACATTTTTGGTGATCTATTACATTATTTTATCGAGATTGTCCTTGATGTTCGTACGTCAAAACAATATAAATACGGATGTTCCAGAAGAGTCAATCCTTGGATCTTTATTATTCCTCATACGACATAAATGACCTCCCTGATAAAATTGTCTCCGAAATTGGTATATTTGCTGATGACACCGCGCTTTATAACATACATGAGTGGAAAACGAATGAACGTATATCTAAGACTGGCTGAAACCTTTGAGGAAGACTTCCAGTGGTTTTTAGTGGAATGAGGACAAAAATGGATGGTAAAATTCAATGCTGCCAAAATTAAGCTTCTTTTATTTAATAATTACAAGAAACCTTCTCAACCACCGATTGCCATGGCTTTTTTTTACATAGGTATAACCACTTATCAAGGCCAAAAGACCACTCGAGGATAAGTGTTAAGAGTGTACAGTAGTCAATTGGACAACATAGTAATCGTAGATAATAAGTAGCAATGATAAACTACCATAAAATACTTCTGTCAAACCCCTCAGTTTAACATTTACAAACAACGTGAATTGGAACAAATACATTCAGATAATTGACAAGGCTAACGCGATGAAGATGGGCTCTCGCTACCATGCTAGAAATTACTCACACCTGAGAGTATTCTGTATCTCTACAAAGCCACTATTCACCCATGCATGGAATATTGCTGCCACATTTCGGCTGGTGCTCTTGCTAGTCTTTCGATCTTATACAGGACCCCCCCCCCCCAAAGAGTCCCTAATCTAATAGACATCGACTAAAACCTTTGAGAATGAGCTCCAGTTGTTAGTGAAATAAGATGGTAACGTCTAATGCTGCTAAGTCTAAGCTTATTTCCTTTGACGATTACAAGAAACCTTTTCAACCACCGATTGCCATAACTAATATGCTACCTGAAAACTCTTTTTTCAAACCCCTCAGCTTAAGATTCATCGGCACATTGGAACAAATATATTGAGGGCATTGCCAAGGCTGCCGAAAATAAGGTCGGCTCTGTCTACTGTGCTTGTAAATGACTCGCACCTAAAACTACTCGACATCTTTACAAGGCTACCATTCACTCATGCATGGAGTGTGTTGCCACATCTGGACTGGTGCAGCTGCCGCTAGTGTCTCGCTCTTAGACAGAACCCCCAAAACAGCATCCAACCTAATACACCCCGCATTATCAACCAAACCTCGATCCCTTCCTCATCACTTGCATCCCTTATCTTAATGGAATGTGCTCTGATAAACTGGAAGCACTTGTGCTCTCCCCCTCGATGTAAATACCCCCAATTAACCCAACAAGCAGCAAAATCTCACCTCTACATTGTAGAGATCCCTAGACGCCATAAAGCTTTCTACTCAAATAGTTTTTTCCCTTGATCCGCTAGAATTTGAAATTCCCCGCTTCCCTGACTAACATACAAATTCAAATCCAATGTAAATAGACATTTCGCTGCTCAGCTCCTTACATAGTGTCTCTGTAGATTTGATCCTAAATAGTAGACTCATACATGAAAGTGGCCCAGTGCCTTTTTGCTTGTGAGAAGGGACAAAAACAGTAAAGAGACACGTCCACTTTATTTAATTTTATTGTATCTGAACAAAATCTATTGAAATTAGACAATATTTTGTACCCATACTCTTAGAGATTTGTCTTTTTTGTGTATTGATATTCATATTAAAATCCTTTTTTCTATTCATTTAAAAAGAAAATTTAACTGTTATATATGGGTCATGGAATTGCATTCACTAGCAAAAAATCTAGATAATTTGCATATTCTTTTAAACATTTATTTTAATTAATTCCCTATTAGTTTCTTTTTCGGTTTTCTCACGGAATGATCATCTTTAGTAAACTATTACGTGTAATTATATTCATTCAGATATTCTACATGATTTATACTTGTGTAATGTTTGCGTAAAAAGTTATAACACAAACCTCTTTCTATATCTATTAATGTATGCGTATATATATATTTGTTTAAAATATTTTACCCACCAAACTATTGTCAATTTTTGGTCTACACACATGAAACTTAAAATATAGGAAAAGCAACACTTTATATTTGTATTTAAGCTGGGGAAAATCGATGCAAAAGTGTGAAAATAAAAATAAATGGAATTTGCCAGGTGAAGGTCAAATCGCAGCATTATGAATATGCATGCGTAACGTAATAGCTATTGGTTTATGTTTTAATTTTTAGCCTTGCAAAGATGTCTTCATAGCTTAGGTATTAACTTCAAAGGAAAAAGTAAATCATAAGCTTAACGTTTTGGTTTCAATTGGAAAACTGCTTCTGTTGTACCAGTATTCAAGAATTCTGGCGAAAGAACTGACCCATTAAATTATCGCCCTATTAGCCTCCTCCCACTTTTTGCCAAAATATTTGAGACCTTAATTAACCATGCTCTAGTCCAGCACCTTACAGATGCTAAACTTCTGACCGACCGTCAATATGGATTTAGACAAGCCCGTTCCACGGCAGACATCCTCACTGTAATCTCTGAACGCATATACCATTCACTGGACAAAGCGGGAGAGGGAAGAGCGGTAGCTCTAGATATATCTAAGGCTTTTGACAGGGTATGGCATGAGGGTCTCCTCAGGAAGATTAGATCTTACGGTATCACTGGTAGAATACTTAACGTAATTAAATCCTTCTTAGATAAGAGAAAAATCCAGGTTGTCCTCGACGGTCGTACATCTAAACAATATGATATAAATGCGGGAGTGCCCCAAGGATCTATCCTGGGACCTCTGCTGTTCCTGATATTCATAAATGACCTCCCCGACAAGATTGCCTCTGAGATGGGGATATATGCTGATGACACCACACTCTATAGCAGGCACGACAGGAAAACAAACGAACATATATCTAAAGTAATGGCAGAAACACTAGAGGATGACCTCCAATCAGTAGTGGAATGGGGACAAAAATGGATGGTCACGTTCAATGCCACCAAGACAAAACTGGTTTCATTCAATAATTACAAGAAACCTTCTCTACCACCTATAGCAATGGCCAACGACTCTTTATCTGAGAGTACGTCTCTCAAGCTCCTTGGCCTAACGTTCACTGGAAACATGAGTTGGAACAGTTACATCGAGGGCATTGCCAGGGCCGCTGCAAGGAAGGTGGGCTCTCTCTACCGTGCTAGAAAACTTTTAACACCCGAAAGTATCCTGTACCTCTAAAAGGCCACTATTCGCCCATGTATGGAGTATTGCTGTCATATTTGGGCCGGTGCATCGGCTACTAGTCTCTCGCTCCTTGACAGGGTTCAAAAGAGAGTCGCAAATCTGATAGGCCCTAAACTGGCATCAAAACTTCAGCCTCTGTCCCATCGTCGAAACGTTGCATCCCTCTGCCTGTTCTACAAGTATTATAATGGTGAATGCTCTGAAGAACTGCAAGCACTTGTGCCCCCACGACGTGAACACCCTCGACAGACCCGACAAGCTGCAAAATCCCACCCCCACACTGTAGAGATCCCTAGATGTAAAAGATCCTTCTACTCCAGTAGTTTCTTCCCCAGAACTGCTAGACTTTGGAATTCTATTCCGGGTCACTGCTTCCCCAACTGTACTGACATGCATAAGTTCAAGTGCAACGTGAACCAACATCTCGCTGCCCTAATCCCTACATAGTACCCCAGTAGATGTTTCCCCTGATAGTAGCCCCCTACACCAAAGTGGCAATGTGCCTTGTTTGGGGTGAAAATGTAAAAAAAAAAAAAAAAAAAAAAAAAATTCTTGGTGAGTGCGCATGAGTCATTTTTAAAAAGGTTTTAAATCATTACTACATATTGGGTTCAATATAACATAATAAATATGAAATCAGCATTAATTAAAGTATCATATTGAAGCGTATTTTACGACTGGTCAATGCTGGGCAGTCTGCTAATTATATATATATATATATATATATATATAAGTAAACAGGCTCAAAACTCATATCGTCTTAATGATCAAAAATGGATGTGAGGGCTTTTGCTGAAGGATCTGAAATTGGTCATATCCTCTTAATAAAGTTATCAGCAGGTGATGGTGGCACACTGGTTAACGACCCAGACTGATGACCTAGTTCTCAAGTTCGAATGCAGTTCATTCCGCACAAGTCTTTCACTTAAGATGTTGGCAATCTTCACATGGTCCATCCGGTAAATTCACGATGTCTTTCTATAAAGAAATTCTAACTAGAAAAATATCAGAGAAAGCAATGCCAACAACAGAATCTTCGAATTCGTAAGATATGACGATGACGTCATCGTGTAAATTGAAGAGTGTGTATGTATCGATATGGACGACCATCTTATCTTTGAGAGACCTCTTCTCTTTTTACGACCCTTGTTATCTGTTTTTTTTTTCGTATCCTCTTCATCTTTTACCATATTCCACACTTTTTAACTATTTTGTTTTTAACAAATCTGCACAATGAATACAAACCATAATAAATATCTAGTGTTGTAAACTACCGGAACAGAATTTTAACATGGCAATGGTACATGCAATTATAGGAACATGCCTTTTTAATCTAACATGCATTTAAGCAAACCGCACACACATTCATGCATACACCTTTTAAACAATGCATTTGCCGCCCTTGTGATAACCTTGAAAAAGAGCAGTCACATCTTTCTTCTTACGATTACTCGGATGTTTTGTTTCATAGAAATTACAAATCCTCTGCAATTCTCGTCGCTTTTTCCTTGTTACGATAAATAAACTTTTAGCGTCCCAAATTTTTGTATGAAAAAAAATGAACGACTCTTAATAAAATAGAGTTACCTCCCTTAAAACAATCTACTTGATGAAATTAAGTGAAATTTTTTTTTCGGAGAATTTCGTTCCATAACGGATACATACAATTTAAACTTTTTTCAATATTTTCATTTTTAAATGTCTTGACTAAACTGTACAAGTACCAAAGTTTAAATATGGTTTTTACATTGTTTTATTATCAATGTTATAAAACTTTGGCATATTAAATAAAGTAGATTTTTTTCTTACTATAGAGTTACTTCCCTTAGAACAATCGGTTAAGCTTCCGAATTGCCCAATCATTTATGTCGGTGCACTGTGCAGTGCCGAAGCAACATATAGGGAACTTTGCTTGAAGAAAGCTGTTTTCGACTACTTTAGGTATGATAGTATTCCATACTGTCTGATTGATTAAAAAAACAAAACAAAAAACAAACAACAAAACAAAAAACAAAACAACAAACAAACGAAAAAACATTGTCTTTTTAAGTATGACAAACCCGTGGACGCTAATAAAAATATATATTTATATATATATATACATTTACGTGTAATAGTACGTTATTTAAATAATAATAAACGAATGAACATATTTTTTTATTTATTTATTTTTTTTTTAGAATTTTAAGAGTCTGATAAGCACCTAAAAAGAATTTAAATATAAAAAAATAAACAATTTCGTAGGAAAATACTGAAAACATTTTACATTTTTGTGTTCAAAGGGAGATAACTTTCGAAAAAGTTATTTCCCTTGGTGAATCATTTCCGCGCACTATGCAGAAACATGTTTAAACCGAAATTGTTTTTCCCTATATAATGTACTTATGCAATAAAATAGTTCCTATAATAGAAACCAAGTAACATTCATCAAGTTCCGTCAGTCTGAAACATTGAGAATGGTTTATTTTAATATTACAGACGTTATACTATCTACATTTAGCAGTAATCGCGATCTATCATTATTAAACTATTAAAAAACGCACTGTTTATATATTTATTGCGTATACCTTTTGACATCTTACGGTGCTATTTTACAGTTTGTCACTGTGCAGAGGGAGACAATTCTCGTTTACTAAAAAATTCGTTTACGTTTTCATCTCATAATTTAGTACGCGATATTTTTTATTGAATCAAAACATTAAAAAGAAAAAGAAAAGTGCGACGATTTTTTTAATGTAACCAAGTTGATAACAGTAATACAAAATGCAGTCTTAACGCGACTATTAAGAGAACTGTTTTTGTTTTCGTATCATAATTTACGATGCTAAAACCAACGAATACACGATAGTTGCATTAGATGAAAACATTTAAAAATAAAGCTGCGGTGCGCCGCGGCGACTTTTTTTTTTTTTTTAATTAAAAAGTAAATGTTATGGTAAGGTTTCTAAAAATGGTCTTTAACCTTTAAAAAATAAAAAGAATGAAACTTTTAAAGATGCGGCGACACACACACACACACACGCACACGCACACACGCACACGCACACACACACACACACACACACACACACACACACACACACAGAGTAATAATTTCCAAAGTTGATTAAAAAGGGTTGGTTGGTTGTTTTTGTTTTACGGCACATCAACCTTTTTCAGGTTATTTAATGCCGAATCTAGTTACTTTGAGGAACGATTTTTAATGGAGTATTTTTTTTTTTTTTTTACGTCAAATTCTATTTAACCCATAGTTGGGACCCTAACAGGTACTACCATTCCGGGTCAGAGTGGATCTGGGAGCAATGTCAATTAAAGGGTGGCTCCACACTCCCCAAAGCCCGCAAGGTGGGGCCTCACCATCGGATATCGTTTTAGGTCATATCCAGGACCGAATAAAAAGGGACTTCAATACTATTAGCTGGAATCGAAATCAAAACATTCAGCGCTCTCCAGCTATAGTCGATATTTACTGCTTCAATATTTCTCGTTGCTGTCTGAGCTATTTATTCCTTGCTTATACTTTTTGACATCTTACGGCGTTATTTTACAGTTTGTCACTGTGCAGATGAATGAAAAAGCTTAAAATCGAGGTTCCCTAAAAAAAAAAAAAATTTAAAGACATGGACACTTATTGATAGTACACACATAAAAATCTCGTCCTCTTTGGAGTAATCTCCTCTGGCTGCAATTCACTTGTACCATTCCAACAACCTCTGGAAGGCCCCATGGACGTCCTCTTGTGTGAGAACGTCAATGACCTTCGTCATGGCCATCTTTCATCTCCCCCATTATCTCATAACGACAGCCTCTAAAGTGTTCCTTGAGTTTAGGGAATAACCAAAAGTCACAGGGAGCAAGGTCTGGACTATAGGGAGGATGAGGAACCGTCTTGATGCCCATCTTGGTCAAACAGTTTGTGTCAAGCATAGAGTTGTGGACTGAACTCTTGGGATACACATTTCTCAAATAATTTTGTCTACAGTTCCCACACTGAAATCAAATTGTTCACTTATTGTCTTTATCGGCACACGACCGTCCTTATTCATCAAAGTCTTTATTTGGCCAATCAACTCTAGTGTTATGACTTTCTTACTCCTCTCACACCCCTAATCATCCCTCATAGACTCCTGTCTTTCTTGAATCTCTTACTCAAAAACTGATGCCTGATTCATGCAAGATTGATAAAAAGCAGTCTAAAGCATTTCATACATTTCCATGGCATTTTTTCCAAGTTTAAAACAAATTTTTATTGCATATTGTTCTTTTTAAGTGTCCTCACATTCAGATTGCATTTTTGAAATTCACCACCTGTGACAATCAGGCTTTGGCAGGATGTATTCCATTTCCTGCTTTTAGCTGTTCATTTGAACCTCCAATCATAAAAAAAACTGGTCAGTCATCTCATAAGATATATAGCAATAATATACTGAATTTTCAAGAGTCTACGACAATATTAAATGCCGGTATAAAAATGTCTGGAAACTTTTCGAGGTCACCTCGTATATGTGTGCGCATGTGTAAAAGTTAGTCGATTTACTACAGCCAAAGTCAACTGTTTTAATTTTGTAATTTTGACCCCTTAACAAGTATTTTATAGACTAAAAACTAAATTGAATGTGTTCCTGGGGTTTGAATACCATATATATCAAGTTTTCAATCTGTAGATTAAATATTCAGAGACATTACACACACACACACACTATATATATATATATATATATATATATATATATATATATATATATATATATATATATATATATATACACAGTGATGATCATATTTATTGGCACGGTAAAATAAAAGTTAAATTGTGTCTAATAAATTCTAAAAAAGGGATTAAATTAAAGAAAATAACAAAGTATATTATGTATTTTTAACTGGCCTTTCCGATGCAGCAATCGGATTTTAGAAGAAATAAATAACAAAGGAACAACAAACATAATTGCAAAAACCCTTGTTCAAAATTATTGGCACGATTTATTTAATAATCAATTGTATAGCCTTTGGCCTTGATTACCTTCCTCAGTCGCTTTTCATAGTTTACAACCAAGTTGTTGCACTCTTCAGTAGTAATTTTAGCCCACTCTTCCTGACAATAATCCTCCAATTGAATAAGATTCTTAGGCTTCCTTTGCATTACCCTCAATTTTAATGTTCTCCATAAATTTTCAATTGGATTAAGGTCTGGGCTTTGTGATGGCCACTCCAAAACATTAATATGATTGTCCTCAAGCCATTTCTTAGTCAGTTTAGCCGAATGCTTTGGGTCATTATCTTGCATGAACCACCAACGACGACCAAGTGAGAGCTCTTTAGCAGAGTCTTTCAGGTTTTCATCCAATATTTTAACATAATCTTCCTTTTTTATGCTACCTGTGACCTTAACAAGTCGCCCTGGTCCAGAGGAAGCAAAGGATCCCCAAAACATACAAACTGCCTCCACCGTGCTTCACTGTGGGTATGGTGTTCTTAGGCAGGAAAGCTTCGCCAGATTTTCTGTAAATATAAGACACTTTATTATGGCCAAATAACTCTATTTTCGTTTCGTCAGTCCATAGAACACGTTTCTAGAATGCAACATCTTTATCAATATGACGTTTTGCAAAGGCTAGCCTTGCTTTCAGGTGCATAGGCTTCAATAAGGGAGTCTTTCTCGGACGACATGCTTTTAAACCAGCTCTCTTCAAAACTCTACCAACTGTATGTCGAGATACATTCACTCCAGAGGTGCTCTGTTCATCAACAATCTCCCCAACAGAGATCCTTGGGTTTTGTTTTACTTGTCGAACAATTTTCCATTCATCTCTTGGGGAAAGAATCCTTTTTCTCCCTCTACCCTCTAAACTCATAACGTGGCCTTGCGATTTGAACTTGTTTATTATGGCTCTAACAGTGGATTTGGGAAGGTTTAGCTTCTTTGAAATCTTATCATAGCCCTCCCCATTGGTATGGCATGCTACAACAAGCTTCCTGACGTCTTCGCTGTGTT
Source organism: Euprymna scolopes (assembly GCF_053919585.1). NCBI lineage: Eukaryota > Metazoa > Mollusca > Cephalopoda > Sepiida > Sepiolidae > Euprymna > Euprymna scolopes. The sequence continues at coordinate 187,945,536 of NC_136482.1, forward strand.
CCTTAGTTTTAACCATGGCGATTGAAAATTATAATTTAGTCACTTATAATAGTTTAAATAAATCGCTATCTAAAAATTATCTGAAAAAAAATATTCACTGAATTAGCGTTAAACAAGCATAATATGGCTATAAAAAAGTTCAGAAAGCACGTAAACCGGAAATTGATTGATATTATACTGATACTAAAAGAAAAACAAAGCCGTGCCAATAATTTTGAACAAGGGTTTTTTGCAATTATGTTTGTTGTTCCTTTGTTATTTATTTTTTCTAAAATCCGATTGCTGCATCGGAAAGGCCAGTTAAAAATACATAATATACTTTGTTATTTTCTTTAATTTAATCCCTTTTTTAGAATTTATTAGACAAAATTTAACTTTTATTTTACCGTGCCAATAAATATGATCATCACTGTATATATAAACATTTAAACATAATCGGAAATCTCTGTAGAGTTTTTCAGCCATCATCTCAGTGTAATAGAAATCGTCACTCTCGCAAACAATCTCGTGTTTGCTTTGCCTGTAAAATGACAGCAGAAAATGTAGAAAAGAAAAGACAAGCATAGTTTTGTAGGTCGTTCATTAGTGCCATTAATTTGCATATGTACACAGTTGATATTTGTTAAAAGGGACGAATTCTAAAACATGGGGGTTGAGTTGAGTTTTTTGTTGGACAGCTTAGAATGAGAACGAACGGTGGAAGATAATATCGAATACACGAGGATTTGTTGCAAGTTGAGGAAAGAAAGGTAAAAAGACTTTCATGCGTTGTATCGAATAGAAGACGGTTAGACACTGCCATTATTTATTTTTTCATTTTTTTTGTTTTGTTCCCTTTTCATTTTATAAGTTATCTTGGCGTTTTTACTTTATTTTATCTTCAAGTGACTTTGATAAGCGGTGACCTAATAAAAAAAAAAGGAAAAAAAAAACAGATTCAACATTCGTTTAATACCGGACTTTCATGGATCTACTGCTCAGCCTTCTGTTGTCAAATGGGCTGAGAAGGCTGAGCGTATTTGCAAATTGTGCAAAATAAAAAAAAATCAGAAACAGCCACTCCCTTGAGGTTAACCAGAGAAACCTATGCAGTGTACCAGAAACTTGGGGATGAACGCGACTTATATACAGCATTTGGTATGGATCCTTTTGTTGCATGGCATAAGTTCACTACTCGACGACTACATCCCAATGAAACGGTGAACATGTACTTAACTAATTTACGGAGGTTATCAGCATCGTTTGGTGGTATCAACGACAAAATGTTTAGCTGTGCCTTTTTGGTGAGCTTATCTGAGAATATCAATAGACTTTTGCGAATGTCGTCACGTATTAGCAGATTAACCACGGATGAGGTATTAGCCCGAACGCGAAATATTCTTAAGGTACCACAACCAATTACAGCAGCAGCCAGCACTAGTCGTGAAACATCTAAACCCTATGGAGACAATGTGAATTTTCTTCCATCTAACGTTAAGCGTGAGAGTCTTGTCTGCTATAAAGTTGGGGGTCATGACCATTTTGCTAAGAAATGCCAGAGTCGAAGTGGTACGATGAATGTTTATCCACGAGCACTCAGAACACTACGTATGTACACAGAAAACTCTCGTATAAAATGGGAGATCGTGTTTAGGTAAAACCACCAAATGCTCGGTGCACTACAAGGTTTGGCAGTGGACAAATAGAAAAAAAGATAAGTCCTAAGACTATGTTGGTCGATTGTGTCCCACGTCAGATGTCCGAACCTGTTGTGCCTCTTCTACCTCTGAGGAAGATGAGGAAGAAAACATACAATTCGAGGATGATCCTTTGGATAAGCTCAGAAATGCTGTATGGGGAATCAGAAGAGGAAATTGTGGAACGTGCCAGTGGCCATGACGGTAATGATGAGGAAGATCGGAACGAGGAAGTAACACCTTCAATTCTACGTAAAAGTACACGTCGAAGGCGATCACCATCTCCCTGCTATTTATGTGACAATGATATCAGGAGGAGATGTAATAGAAATCAATCTCGCAAAAGACCTGCTTGTTTAACCTGTAAAATGACAGCAGAAAATGTAGAAAAGAAAAGCATAATTTTGTCGGTCGCTCATTGGTGAACAACGTATGCCATTAATTTGCATATGTGTACATAATTGGTATCTGTTAAAAGGGACGGATTCTAAAGCATGGGGGTTGAGTTGAGTTTTTTTGTTGGACAGCTGAGAACGAGAACGAATGGTGGAAGATAATATCGAATGCACGAGGATTTATTGCAAATTGAGGAAAGAAAGGAAAAAAAAACTTTCGTGCGTTGTTTCGACAAGAGGACAGTATGATACTGTCATCTTTTTGCTTGTTTTTGTTCCCTTCTATTTTAACTCATCAGAAAAAATCGATAGCATGCGATGAAAATCAATATTATTGGCGAAAATAAAGAGCACTGGGGAATTTTTAAAGTGTCAAAAGACGATTAAAATAAACAATTTAATTCAATATACGTGTATAAGACAATTAAAATGGCATCACGTGGGAGAAAAAACGGAAGTTGGGGAGACAAAATTCCACAAAGATTTAACATTTTTATCGATTGACTCTGCCGGCACAACTGTTTTCGAATCGCGATAGAGAAAGATTCTAACAATTTTAAATGATTTTTGCAATCCGCTCTGTGTAGTACCTTAAACCTCTCTATTTTATACTTATTAGCACAAGGATTCTCAATCAAATGCTGGCAAGTAGTATAGTCTAAAGTTGCAGAGGAAAGGAGACTCAGTTCCTAACCTACACTGTTTAATTTCGGATGGAAGCCCTGGTTTATACGAGTTTGTAAATGCAAAGAAGTTTTCCCCACATAATCAGCATCGCACTGGCATTTAAATTGATGAATAGTATTACTGTTGTGGATGTAAGGCAAACTATCCATGCGAAAAAGAAGGAAAGGCATGTCTTTTAGTATATCTATCTATAAAAGTTAGAATGTGTGGTTGTGTGGGGCCACTTCTCAACCTATATACTCAAGAAATATTTGATCTACAGACTTGCAATTTAGTAATATAGGGTATTCAGACACGTAGAAAACTTTTTACTCGGCTTTGATCCGGAAAAAAGGGCTGCTAAGGGATCAAAATGGAAAATTGATACTTGGGACTCATTGAATTTTATCTGTTTCACGAATGCACATGCGCGGCCGTGAAACATGACAACTTCATTTTGTTAAGTATAAGTAAGTTAGAAAATACACTGTTTAAGATCGTGTCAAGCTAGTCCAATAATTATGGTACTTCTCGCTGTCTAGGTTTTGGTTTCGATCTTAGTTCGAGTGAACTGTTAAAAAAAAAACAAAAACAAAAAAAAAAACAACTTAATACTCGCACGCATGTCTTAGTTTCTTTCCGTTTTTTACTTTTTTTTCTTGAAGGGATTTATCGTTACGTTTAATAGATACGGTATTTCTGTTTATAATAAATAAGAATTCTGCATTAATGAAAAATACAATATTTATGCGGATTTTACAACCGACCTGCTAATATAATATATAGTGTATATGTTAGCTACATCAGTTGATTCCTTTTTATTTAGGGTTCACAAAGAAAAAAACAAAAACAAAAAAAACAACGTTTTTGCGAAACTAAATATAAACAGGTATCTGTTTCATTAGGATTTTGAGTTAATAAAATGGAAGTTCCCTTAGATACATAAAACAAATATAGTTTACCTTATATTATTGAGATCGACAGGGATTATAGTGTTATAGACGCATACCCATATAAATAGATATCTGTTTCATAATCTTGATATACGAGAGGGAGGGAAATAACATGGCGTTGCTTATTCAAAAAAATATAGTTTTCATCATATTATTGAAGGTGAAAATAAACTGTATGTTGGAAATAAATATAAACTGTTATTATCTGTTTCTCAATTGTGTTAAACGGAAATGGAAAAGACAAAAATCTCGGTATTGTCCGAGAATTCATTAAAACAAATATGTATTACATTTTATTGTTCAATGGGAGAAAAAAACCTAACGTTTCATGAAATCATATATACAATTCACAAACTGTTTCGAAACAATAACCAGGAATTTAACCGACAATCATTTAGTTGATAGTCGACAGTAACCACTGCCACCCCCCACGTTTCGATGTTTCTATGGCTTATCAGCAAAGCTGACTATACTAAGTCTCGAACACCTAACCATAGAGACTATAATCGAGTGTGCATACTGTTACGCTATAGAGCCCCGATTAAAATTATGTGTTATTTTGATCAATTTAAAATTATGTCGATTTCAACGATAATTAAAGTCGGTATAATACATATTTATATAGACGAACCCAATTTTTGGATTGTAAATTATATTTTAAATGAATTTATTGTTCGATGGGATACTCAAATAAAATATATCAACATTTCCTTAGTCCGCGGAGTTTCAAGGAAATACATTCTTCTCATCAGAGGAAAGATATTAGCAAGTGATTATATAAATTTGCTGTACCGAAATTGAAATGGCATTATATGAAAACTAGTCATAAATTAAAAAAAAATGTAAGTGCAAAGAGTTCATAAAATGGGGAAAAGAAATGAAAAATAAAAGGATAAATTAAAAATAAAATAATTAAAATTCCAGATGAAAGGATATGACGAGGTTAAATGTTTTCAAGGCGAAATGATGACAAGAACCATAACAAAAAATCGGATTCATACCGTTGACAAATAAATCGAAAAGAGACTTGCCTCTGTTCTGTTGTTCTTAACCTTCGGACCTGGATCAAAGTGTAGTATCTTTCCGCAGATGCTGCACTCAAGGTAATTTGTCCCAGTCAATGGAGGGGAAACCCTCTATACTGGGACAATTACAATTTCTGAACCCAACCTGAGTGCCCCTTTTGCCTTTTTTCGGGGAGCTGGTTGAACCCCACTTTAAAAACGACCTCGTGTCACGTTTTGCTTTGGTGGGAAAGCAAATAAATACTAATAGACCCAACTTGATTTTGTTTATATATATATATATATATATATATATATATGTTTTATACAAAAAAAAAATCCGTAATGAAAATGTTCTATTGCTTAAAGGGGTCTAGTTTCTTGTAACGGTAGTCTTGCATAATTTGACCCGAATCCTCGTGATTTCCAGTCCGCCGAGCGTTGTTCAAATGTTGAAATGCTAATCCGACTTTATTTAGTTATTTTTTTCTTTTTAGGTTTATAGTATTTTTTTTAGTTTCTGGTTAGTTATTTTTAACGATTTATTTTTACTTTTTTTTTTTAATTCAATAACTTGGAGTTTGATTAGTCAATGAAAAAACGATATGTACCTATTTACTATGCCTCCCCACGGGACAGAGTTAGACACCAGGGTCGTTTTTTAACATGGAGAAAAGGTACAAAAAATAAAAATTGTCTCAGTCGAGAAGGATTTCTCCTCCACCGAAAGAGAACAAGAAATAGAAGTGCAGCATCTGAAGAACAGATACTACACTTTGATCTTGTCCCGAAGGCAAAGAAAAAAACGATATGTAACTGTAAGCAGACGGCAATCGAATTGGAAGAAATTTATTACAGAAAAAAATGACAGCCATGGAAATAAATCTGTGCATGCCAGAGAAACAAATGGAAACGCCGATGCAGACAATCTCATATTGTCGGGAAAAGACATTGCTTTCCCAAAGAATGAGGTGTAACAAATGTAAGCATAAATATTTAATAATAAAAAAAAAAAGATTGTGCGTAAAGGATGACTTCTCCTGGCGGTGAACCAATGGACAATGTAGACAGTGGGTATTATTGCGCACAGGATCGTTTTTTGCACGATCTAATTTGGATATTGCAACAACAGTAAAAAATAATCTATTTATGGGCCTTCGAAATTGCAACCCTAAAAAATATTAAGAGAATGCGGTGTTATATGCGAACACACGTACACTGATTGGAAGAACTTTCTGAGGGAAATTTGTCAGGAATATTTCCTGAGGAATCCCCGGCAGATAGGAAGCCCAGGGCACACTGTAGAGATTGACGGATCTATTCAACCGGAGGAAACATAACGTTGGGAGAATCCTTGAACCACTCTGGGTCTTCGGCGGTTATGATATCACTGACAAGGAGGATTTTTTGGTCACTGTGCTAAATCGAAACGCTGAAACCCTCCTTCCAATAATAAAAAAGTATATTTTGCCGGGTAAAACAGTCGTTTCCAACTGTTGGAAGGCCTATAACAAAGTTGGAGGAGAAGGGTTCCAACACCTCACTATAAATCATAGTATTCACTTTGTAGACTCTACGACGAAGGCAACAACGAACCACGTCGAGAGGATGTGGAAGGACGCGAAACGGCGTAACAAGCAAGAATGTGGGACAAGCCGAGACCCGGGAGCTTCTGGGTACATATTTACTACAATTTATGTGGAGACAAAAATTTGGAAACGATCCTTTTGTCTCCATCATAAATCACATTTCCGAAAGATACCTGGTTGGGGGCTTCCTCCCAATGTCCTCTACCCATCACCTCTCACTTTGCTGTTAATGGCCGATCAACAGTCGACCGAAGCAAAAGATTCTTAAGGAAATATCCTCATCTCAAGAAAGTTCTTCCGCCAACAATTAACAACCGTTAAAAAAAAAAAAAAAGTTTTACTAACACCTAACAAGTATACGGGTAAACAACCTATTTTTTGCAGATAAATTTAACCCCCCCCCAAACCCCAACTTTTTGTTGATAATTATTATGAAAAACCAAAAAAATACTACAATAAATTAAATAAACATATTTGTTTTTTTTACAAGGTAGGTTTTTTTGTTATTATTTGATAATTTTCAGTTGTATTTTTTTCGGTTTGGTTTGCGTTTTTCCTTGGTTTGCGTCTGTTACGCCGCTCGGCTATCACTGATGTTACCGGTCTCGCCCGATCCGGGCTTGACGAGAAATCACGAGGATTCAGGTCAAATTATGCAAGAGTACCCTTGTAACTTGCTGACTGACACATGCTCATGAATGTGTACTGACAAATGTTTATGTGAAACAAAAATTATACCTTACCCTAATTTGGTATAGAGTACTTTTGTATGAATCTCGTTAAATTAATTGGTTTTTTCGTCTCTGAAAAATATTAATCTGGAATATATATTTATTTACATCCAAAAATATCAACTGTTTATTCAGATCTAAAAAAACACTACGTCACTATCTTCCAAAGGGAGATAATTCATACTCATATTGAACCCAATATATTGTAATGATTTAAGTAAAAAAATAAAATGACTCGTGCATCACACCGAGAATCGAAACTAAAACGTTTAGTTTACGATTTACTTTTTCCTTTGACGTTAATGCCTGAGCTATGAAGACATGTTTGCTGCAAGGCTAAAAATTAAAACATGAAGCAATAGTTATTATGTTGCACATGCATATTCGTAATGCCGTCCTTCAACCTTCATCTGGCAAATTCCATTTTTATTTTTTAATTTTCACACTTTTGAACTGATATACTCGAATACAACTTTTCGCATGGGTTTGAATACCATATATAGTCAGTTTCATGTCTGTAACCTAGAAACTGATAGAGGAATTTGGTAGAAAAATGTTAAGATCAAATTTATATACGCATACAAAAATATATAGAGGAAGAGGTTTGTGCATACCATAACCTTTTTACGCAAATATTACGCAAGTATAAATCATGTAGATTATCTGCATGAATATAATTACACATAATAGTTAACTAAAGATGGTCATCCCATGAGAAAACCGATCATCTTATAGGGATTAATTAAAATGAATGTTTTAAATATGCAAATTAGCTAGAGCTTTTGCAGACTCCACGACCCATATATAAAAGTTGTATTTTCTTTTTAAATAAATAGAAAAAAAGGTTTTTAATGTGAATATCAATACACACACACACACACACACACACACACACACATTTATAGAATTAGAGATATATATACAGCCATGGTTAAAATTATCGAGCACCCATAAAAAACTTAAATAATAGTTCAAACCTACGCATTTAAAGGTTAATAATTGTACAGTAAACTGGAGAACAAATGTAAAATATTTAACAGTAAATTCTAGTTTTATTTTGCTTTAAAGACTTTTTCAAGAGTTTTAGATGAGTTTCATACTAAATTCATTCCAATATTCAAAATGATTCATTGTCATACTAAAGGGTGTTTCTTATTTTTCAGGTAATATTTGATTCCTGCCAGTGCTATAATAGTGTATTTAATTGAAAATGCTTCCAAAGAAGCTGCTGTCAGCGGTTAAAAGAGCAGAAATTGTTGCTTTATCCGGTGAAGGATATTATTAGGTAGATATTTCGAGAAAGATGGAATGTTCGAGGAAGGGATTTCAAACAACGATATAAAGATACAAAGGAAACACAATCTTTAAAAAACAGAAGGACAAGACCGTAAAAAGTCTACAACTGCCAGGAAAGACATATCTTTGAAAAGAGCATCCCTTGCAGATGGAAAGAAAAATTCTTCAGAGCTTGCTGCCGAATTTAGGGAGGATGCAAACAAACATATCAGCTCGAACAACGAGAAGAAGGTTATTAGAAGCGGGATAAAGAGGATGCAAAGCAAGGAAGAAGTCATACTTGTGTCAGGCCAACAAGAAAAAAACGGAATTTGAAATAAGAATGAAAATCGGACACTTGATGATTAGGCCAAAATTGTTTGACCTGACTTTGAAAATGCCTCCAAAGGAGCAATTTTAAAAGTTAAAAAGGGTAGAAATTGCTGCTTATCTGGTGAAGGATATTCGCAGGAAGAAATTGCCAGAAAGATGGAATTTTTACTAAACCACTTTGACTAAAATATTTAATAACATTCCAAGTGATGTAATCTTCCAATCAGGCAATGCCTCCTGCATACGTCAACAGTTTGAAAAAAAAAAAAGGATTACAGTGATGAAGTGCTCCTCTCAATCACAGACTTAAATCCCATTTAAACTTTGTGGTTCCATCTTGGGAAAATGATGAGAATGTACAATTGTTCATAAAAAAAGAATTAGAGGCCAAACTTCATGACAGAAAACAGATCACCGGCAACAATTTAGTCAATAATATACAAAAACGAATGAAAACCGTTATAGATACAAAAATAGGACATACCAAATATTGTTGTTAAAATAGATCTTTTAATGTTTGTATCAAAATTTCGATTTTACATTGGTGCTACATAATTTTGAATGCATACACACGTATATATATATATATAATATATATATATATATATATATATACCCCGGGGTACGGTATTCATCCGTTACAGAGTTGAAATCATAAGGTGAAATCACCGTATGGCGGGGCCAAACAAAATTTTATACAGTACGTATTAAAAATAAAATACAGTACAGTATATAATACGCATGCATATAATCAAATAACATTACAAATAACACCGTGAGGCGGGGTAAAACATCGTATTACACATCGTAACCTGATAACCCCTATCCTGGGGCCACCGTATCCCTAGGTTCTACTGTATGTAGATATTTTGTATAAATAAATAAATAATAGAAAAATCTTATTGAAAATTTATTCAAAAAACATTATAAACCTGTAAGAAATGTATCCAAAATTTTAATTATCTGGCAAAGAATACAGATGGACTTGAAAGACTTTATTCTGCGGAGTTTCAAAACATGCAAGTTCTTCTCGTCAGAAGAAAAAGGTTGTCAAAATATACAATAAATTTTGCATATTAATCCATAAAAGAAACTAAAATATGCAATTAATCATATTTGCATCAAAAGATATTAAACAGTTAGTGAAAGATTATAAGGATTCAAAATGATTTTTTTTACACCACTTATCAAGGCCCGGAGGCCACTCATGTATAAGGGTTATTGCGTGTGCAGTAATCAATGAGATAGTATTGATTAAGAAAGCAGAAAACGAAAAAAAAAAAAAGGGATAAAAGTATATGGTAAAAATCTATTAAATAAAGAAGTAAAATCCAGAACAGGATAAATCAAAAAGGAGTCCATTTGTAATTGACAAGGAACGGGAAAACAGAATTATTAAATGTCCAGGGTAAATCAACGCTCCCGGAAAAAAAAACAAAAAAAAAAACAAACAAACAAACAAAAAACAACGATCAGATGATGGAGAAGTAAAGTTACAGTTTTTTTTAAAAGAAAATAACGTTATATATATATATATATATATATATAACGTGTTTTTTTTCCGGAAGCGTTGATATTACGCGCGTATATATAATATATATATATATATATATATATATATATATATATATATATATACACACACACGTATGTTTCATTGTAGTATTTTTTAATTTTATTAGTAGTTGAATATATTACAACAATAAGTGATAGGGAATAAGATGGGGCAAGAATGTACAATGTACGAAAAAATGGTTGATAAACAACGAGAGAGAGAAAAAAATGACACATTATTTGTAACTTCTATTTCCTTATTTATGATCACGGACAACAGCGTATAATAGTTAGACTATACGTATTAAGTGTGTGTGTGTGTATATATATATATATATATATATATATATATATATATATATATATATATATATATACACACACACACATATATATAATTATTTTTTTACTATAATAATTAAATACCTACAGACACTAGTGTTTCATCCTTTCGGGATTCTTCAGTGCAGGGTGTCACGATTACTACCAGTCGAACGATTCGAACCCCGCGACACGAGACACTCTGGCTCGATTAGCGGAGGCCGTATCCATTCGGCTACCATTAACCGTGTGAAATAGCGTTGAATTTTAAACATTTTAATTTAAATGTTCATTACGTCAGACAGACAGTGATCAAATCGTTATACGATGATCTACGCATAAGAGCTAAATTGACCGACATTTAATTCAACTGAAAGTGCTCAACGATAAGAAACGAATTTCTTAAAGGGGCTGTCATAATTATTTTTTTACTATAATAATTAAATACCTACAGACACTAGTGTTTCATCCTTTCGGGATTCTTCAGTGCAGGGTGTCACGATTACTACCAGTCGAACGATTCGAACCCCGCGACACGAGACATCTCTGGCTCGATTATATATATTGTCCACACCACTGCAACGATCATGACTAAATCTGAGATGATGATGGTCTCCGACCTAGGGTGTCCTGGATATGACCTTAAACTATATCCAGTGGTAAGGCCCCAGCTTACGGGCTTTGGGGAGTGCGGAGCAATCTTTTAATTACCATTGCTCCCAGAGTGGTAGTACCTGTTAACTATGGGTTAAATAGAAACCGACTTGAAAAAACCCCAAGTATATTCTATTAAAAAATTTTTCTTCAAAATCTTTGGATTCGGCATTAAATAACCTGAAAAGGGTTGATATGCCGTAAAACAAAAACAAACAACCAACTGAATTAGGGACGGTGCACACCATTTTTCAAGGCCAAAGTCATATTTAGAGCGGCTCTTCATAAACTCCCCATCCTGGGGATGGTACACATCAAGTTTGGGTTCGTCACTATCCTGGGGATGCGCTTTGCCACTCACGTCTCTGTCGCCACCCTGAAATCGACGAATCCATCTCTTAACTATGCTGATATCAACTGCATCGGCTTCATAAACGTTCACCAGGCGCCGTCGAATGCTAATCTTTTCTGCATCGAGGAATTCAGTGACACATCTCTGCTTCTAATGCATATCCATGACAGGGATTTTCTTTTTAAGAGTCTCACACCGTTAATATCTGGAACAGAGATTAAACTCCCAGTGCATAAGTCATCATAAAAACGCAATTTGCAATTCTATTTTATCCATTCGTACGAAATAAATTACTTTTGATAGAACCCTCGTGGAAAGTTGTGTCACATTTATATTAAAAGGTGAGAAAAACTGCTACATGATCTACGAAATGTTACTTTGAATAATTGTTAGCCAATCGAACTAAAAGCGAACAAACGATTAGAATATTCTATGCATATGCTTTTACTATAAACCAATTTATTCCAAGACTTCATTGTTCAAAAGAACAATTAAGGAAATTTGTTTTTTTATAGGTTTTATCTTAAGACAATAAATTCTTACGATATAAGCAGTTTTAATCAGCTACCAATAAATTACACCTTCGCTACAGTCGCGGGAGGTTGCGTTTGTCTATTGTTCTGTCTTTTGAGCGCTATTATGTTGACAAGCTAAATAGATTAATATGTAGAACACTATCAACTCTGTAGTTGGTTAGAGTTATAGATTTTTAAAAATTCAAGATATATTTGTAACTAGCCTGGGTGCCCGGCGTCGCCCGGATGTTTGGAGGTGTGTGTTGAGCAAAAAAATAAAAAATAAAAAAGTGGTAGTAGGTAAGCAGGCTCGAACCCGTATCGTGAAGGAGAAAAAGAACGCGAGAAAAAAAAACGTGAGGTCTTTGCTGTTGCGTCCATCGCCAAACAGGAAGTGACGAATGTTTAAATTAAGGCTAGTCAATCGAAACGAGGCGATTACTTTCGAAAATACCGGCGAGAAAAGCGACCCTTCGCTGTAGAAAAATGCCCAGTTGAGGGTGATGGAAATGATGTTTTAGCCAATTTTTCGATATTTGTTGTTTGAAGGGTCGAGCTTCAAAACGATACCGATCTTGTGAAAATTCGTCGCCTCTGTGGAAAGTTTTATACATACATACATACATACATACATACATACATTTAAACAGACAGGTGAGATTTATATTATAGATGAAAATTTAAAATTATTTGAGATTAAAAAAGAAAAAAATGATATTTTATTCAAAAACTGAAATCTAAACAATAAAAATAACGTGAAATTGCACAACTGCTTTAGACCATTCTTGCAACACAGCGTTTATAACTAGCATTAGTGCGTAAAATACGCTTAAATATGTTTTAATTTACGCTGCTTTCGTATTTATTATTATGGAATCAAATCTCTATTGATTACTTCATATTATATTGTACCCAATATATAGTCATGATTTCAAAAAAAAAAAAAAAATGATATTATTTGATTACCATCAGTTAAAATTGAACCCGAAACCAACATTGATAATGGGAAGCGTTTAAAAATTATGGCAATCATTTAAAAAGAAAGAAAAGAGAAAAAGGTAAGAACTGAAAAAAGACAAAGGCAAAACAAATAAAGGAAGTGGGATAGAGGAAATAACATAATGAAGAGATACATATACAAATATATATATTATATTGCAGAAATTCACCTTTGGACCAAAGTACCGTAGGTTTGCAACAACAGATGCCACATACACATTATGTCTAAACTGTTAGCCACTGTCTTATGTAATTTAAGAACAACATTTTAGACACATTTAGTCGTTAAAATATAATCGTACATTTCATCTTAGGAGCAACATTATCACAATCGCAACAATTTTAGAGAAAGTAGTTCCTATTTTTCCTCTAAATATTAAGTCCTCCTACGACCCCAGTTAACAGTGGGAGGAAATATACACATTATAAATATAATGTGCTTGCACACTTCGTAACTGGATCATAAACTCATAGACATAACAATTTTTCCCTTTTTCGATCCAAAAATAATAAAGTCTCCCGAGATCAATTCCGCTCATTGTTATTGGCTGAGCTCTGGCCATTCCTATTTTCAAGATTAACGGTATTCGCATGCTGAATGAACGCTAATATACAATTTAAATATGGCGTCGCAATGATACATACTTTTGCCCTCTGAGTAAATTGCTGCGTCTATTTTCTTACATTTTACAGCGTCAGTGTGTATTCCCCCTTTCCCTCCCTATCACTCGCTTTTTACATTTCTTTTTATGCTGAAGAAAAAAAATTCCTGCCGATGCCGAAGAAAAAATTGCAAACATTTATTTAATCTCTCTCGCTACATGTGTTCCAGTAATTATGTTTTTTTTTTCAAACAGCTACTTTTTTTAAAATATACTTTATTTAAATGCCCTTTATTTAAACCTGTTCAGTCTATTACGATCTTCGCCCATTTAAAAATAAATATTGCGGCAATATCATCTACTGGATTCGTACTTATGTTTTTGGAAGTTAATGTTTTTTGGACTTATGTGAAATACTCACATTTAAAAACTTAACTATATTTATGTTTATTTTTTACCCCCCATTATAATAAAAATATATAAAAATATGTAAAGTTTTTTTTATCAATTGAGCTCTTTTAAAAAATTATTTGTTTACAGAAACATGAAAAGAAAACAATGAATGTGTCGCATTTGTTTCAAAAAGGTAAATGTGCAACAGAAAATAGTTTAACAGTTTTAAAATGTGAATATTTAACATATTTTGTTTGAATTTAATGTTTTAACATAATAATTACGAATCCAGTAGATGATATTGCCGAAGGATTTATTTTTAAATCGGCGACGATCATAGCAGATCACGTAAGTTTATATAAAGTAAATTAAATAAAACGTAACTATATTTGGAAAAATAAACAAAACAACAAAAAAACAAAAACAAAACGTAAAGGGTTGATAATATATTACCAAATTATCTTAATATTTTGCCAAAATATATAAGTAAGCAGTTTTGAAGAATAGCGGAAGTATTGTATCCATTTTGTGCTTCTATACCTCAACTGCCAAACCTGCCGGCGTGTTTGAAAGTTAGGATCTGATTTTATGCATATTTACCGATTTTTCACACCGATCACCTACGCAGCAGTTTCAACGTAAATTTCATTACATAGAGAAACAATGATTTGTTATATGCTTGTGTTTTCACAAATGTTAAATTCTGTGGAGTATTTTATTTAATTTCTTTTTTTTCTTTTTCAGGCTCATTCTCGAGATTGCGCACACGTTAACTTTTTTTTTTGGGGGGGGTAAATTTGTACATTAGGTCCACCTCCACAATTTTCTATAAAATGGAGATTTTTAAAGGTTTCCGACTCTGCTAATCAATAAAATCTCATTAAAATTTTGCGGAGACAAGTACTTATAGATATATAAATATCTGTATTATGTACTGTAATTCACTGACTGCCAGGTTTGTACACACGCACGATAAACAAATCTACTTCTCTCATGATTATCTTTAGTTAATATTTACGTGTAATTATATTTATTGAGATATTCTACATGGTTTATACTTGCGTAGTATGTTGGTAAAAAGATTATTGCAAACATACCTCTTTCTATATATATTTATGTACCCGTATATATATTTGTTTTCAAAAATTGCCTACCAAACTCCTGTCAGTTTTTGGTCTACAGACATGAAACCTAAGATATAGAGTATTCGAACTCATGCGAAACTTTATATTTGAGTTTTAACCGGGGAAAATCAGTGCAAAAGTGTGACAATTACAAAAATTAAATTTGGCAGGTGAGAGTTGAACGACTGCATTCTGCATAACGTAATAGCTATTGGTTCATGTTTAATTTTTAACTTTGCAGCAAACGTGTTTTCATAGCTCAGGTATTAACGTCAAAGGAAAAAAATAAATTGTAAACTAAACGTTTTAGTTTCGATTCTCGGTGGAGGCTCACAGGTTATTTTTTAAAACTTTTAAATCATTACTATATAAAATATAATTTCTACAATTATATAAATGCAACTTTGTGTGTGTGAGTTCGTTACTTATAACTCCGAAACGTTCGAATAGATTTTCTTAAAAATTTACAGAACAGTCAGTTTATAAGTCAGGGAGTGATCTTAGTTGTTTTGTCTCAGAATACTCCCGATAATTATCGATAATCGAAACCGTTATTTTAATTCATCGGCAAAGCCATTTTTTCTATGTTGCCACTTAACAACAACGGACCGTAAAAATTCTACTGTGGGTAAGTTGATAAGGTGTTTTTTTTTTTTGCATGACGTTGTCTGTAGTTTCAAACTCCGCACGTACATTTATTATTTTTTTTATTAACTGCAAAGAATTTTATAAGACTTGAAAATTTACGCGTTTTTTTAAAAAAAAATTTGCATGACATAAATTTCTTCATGTTCATTTTTTCGTTACCTGGGAAAAGGTTTATATATATATATATATATATATATATATATATATAATATAAATATATATAATATAAATATAATGTAATATAAATATAATATAATATAATATAATATATATAATATAATATATATATAAATATAATATAATATAAATATATATAACATGAACTCATTTTTCCCCTGCGATTTTGACCTTAATAGGATTGAACATCAAGACATTTCATGCAAATGTAATGTGCACGCTCTGCAGCACATTACCTGTGGTGTGTTATAGGCCTATCGCTTATCCACTTACTCGATAAACTTAGATCCCTATATTTTTTCTGCTGACAGTCCACGGCCAAATTCTGTTATAATCAATGGAAGTGGTAACATCTTTTCCCTTTATTACATTCATACTCCTCCCGCGCCCACTTATCACCAGTGGGGATACGTCTACAAGGGACATTATAAGTAAGCACCGGTTTGAGTTCGCAGTTGCTTTAAAAAATGGATTGCCATTTTCCGTCGGTTGACACGCAACTTCCGATTACATCGAATCCAATGATTACTTATGCCATTTCTTCCTTTTCTTTATTTTAATTTTTTATTTTATTTATATGGGGAGGGGGGGGAGAGGAATAAACGAACCGAAGGGTTACGGATGCCATCTTTTTCTTTTTTTTTAATTTTATTTATATTGAGGGAGGAGAGTTAACGAACAGAAAAGGTTACTGATGCCATCCTTTTTTTTTTGTTTTTTAGTTTATTTTTTTTCGTTTTTTTTTGTTCTTTACTTTATTTTTTGGCTTATTTCATTTAGGTTGGGAGGGAGGGGAGGGGAACATCCCGAAGGATTACTGATGCAGTCTTTTTTTTTTCTTCTTTTGTTTTCATTTTTGGCCAACTGCATTAAAAAAAAATCTTCCCCTCACCCTGGAAACAAACACCCGGGTAACAATGTTTTATTATTCTTTTGTTTTGATTTACCCCCCCCCCCGAAACACCCGGGCAACGCCGGGTACCCCCGCTAGTATATATATATATATATATATATATATATATATATATATATATGATAGATAGACAGATAGATATACAAAGAAGAAATCGATACAATATTTCACATTGGAGAAACGTTAACTCCACTCCCTGATTTAAATTGTTCAAACTGCAACTCTTGGAAACTGGGAGATATAA
Organism: Euprymna scolopes; assembly: GCF_053919585.1. Taxonomy (NCBI): domain Eukaryota; kingdom Metazoa; phylum Mollusca; class Cephalopoda; order Sepiida; family Sepiolidae; genus Euprymna; species Euprymna scolopes. The sequence goes on from NC_136482.1 coordinate 187,962,654, forward strand.
GAGTTCATTAAGTATATCGGTTTGTATTTATTTTTTTTTGTTATCTAACATGTACGTACTGAATTCGAACTTGGCACACGCAAGTTGTCAATACGTTTTGTTAACCACTTAGCTATCGTTACTTCCCAATTTTACGATAATCTCTACTTTGTGTGTGTGTGTGTGTGTATGGACTCCGGAATAACCAGGTGGACTTTTGAAAAGTCACACAAATGTACTTTATGTGTCTGGGAGTATTCTTAGATATGTTTTATATCGAATTACCTCCGATAAGTATCGGAAATCGATAATGTCAGATTTAGAGAGGAACAGTACGACTTTGACCAAATTTAACACTCTGTTACAGTCCAACATAACAAGTGTATTTGAGAAGTTTTATCACCCCAAAAGGAGAATAGCTCGGCGTTGTAAATCAATAGTAGGTTATTTAACAAGACAGAGGCGCATTCGAAATGAATGTTTTTAGAGCATTATTAAATCATGACATTTGACTTTACGCTTTAATCCAAGCCATTATATAAAAATAATTTTATAAAATCAATAGTAAGTTCTCTACAGTACAATGTAGACTACAATAGATTGTACCCTAAGTCGGTACATGGAGGCATGTAAACCTTCTTCCCGGTACATCGTGGTGAGTCCCCGACTAGAGCAGGTGATCAATTGAATGAATTGAAAAATTGGCAATTTCACCAATTTTAACGGAAATAAAATATTGGAAATGTAGAACATTCGTTCTTCCTAATTTAGTCCCGGCCAACGTCGGGTTTCCATGCTAGTTATCTATAATTTTATTTAATATATATAAAAGGAACTTTGTGTGTGCAAGTTCGTTCCCTATGGACCCCAAACCGGCTAGACTTATTTTTTAAAAAATTCACACAAATGTATTTTTTTATGTGGTTGACAGTGTTTTATATATGTTTTGTATCAGAATGTTTCCGATAAGTATCGGTCATCGAAGAAGCAGGCGATTTTGACTAAGGTTTACGCCTTATGTACTATAGTAACTGCAGGGAGGAAAAAATAATTTTACCGATTTCGATGACAATAAAATATACGAAGGTGAAATATTCGTTGATTCTCCTTCATTCCCGGGCAACGTCGCATCTCCTTGCTAGTCATATATACTTGTAATTCATATGAAGAACTCAAAATTTGGATTTTTCAGGCGTACACAAAATATCGTTATTTAGAAAATCACTCTACACAGTGCAGGTGAGAATAAATGTGAATGCCTAGTAAGAATGGCTTTCCCCAAATTACAAACGATAAGTAACATTCATTGCTTTTACACCATCCTTCTATGTTGCAACGATAAAGATTCCGATAATGGACGTTGCACTTTCTAATAATGATTTTCCACTCTTAGGAATCTCGACTAAATAAGCAGCCAAATTATATAAAGTTTTCAATCATATTTGGGCAGCGAGTTCATCTTTCGTTTTCTTTAGAACATCAAATCTTTTCGCCAAAATTTTTTCATAGTCATGTACCGCGTAGGCATTACTTCAATAAGTTGAAGCAACATCCTCTCCGAGACGTTGGGCAACATTCCCAATTTTCACTCTCATCTAGCAATCAAAGTTTGATATGCACCGACATATTCTGCATGATGTTCAAATTTGGCAAGTAATATTGGCACCTAAAAAGAAAAGAAATAACGAACAGACTGATTCAAAAGATGCTCGTTTTTGCCCTATGTAAATGAGAATTCATTCATTTGGTCCCCCTTTTTTATTATTCTGGCCACAGAACCTGTTTTTAGCCAGATGGTAATGTTGTTTTAGTTCAAATGTGTTCTTCATATTGCATGAGTATTTGAGTAATGTACAAAAATGTATAGCAAAAAAAAAAAATCAGTTTCAAATATGGCACGGGTTATTTAACACGTTGAAAGGTGAAAATAATATTTTTAGTTTCATTACTTATGAGAAAACAACTGGAAATTACATGGATCATGCTCATTTCAATAAAGACGATGCTAGCGGAGGTTAACGATCCATCTATGCTGTGTTTGAAAGTATAGCAAGTCTTGGGAACATGTACCAGAATGAACAGCTGGAAATAAGTCACACACTATCCAATATGACTACGAAATTCCAACAGCTACAGACTTAGAAAACGGGACTATTAAACCTGACATAGTGATATGAGACAAGTGGGAGAAAGTAGCAACCCGAGTTGAAGTAAGCATCCCTAATGATGCTGGCCTTAAAAGAGCAAAGAGGGAGAAAAGAACAAAATACCAAAGACTTACGTAAGAAATGAAAAGAAACTGGAATCTTAGGATATCTATCATTCCTGTCATCATAGGAGCAACCGTGCTAATAAAAAAGAATTTCAAAAACTATCGGGCGAATATACCCGGTGAACCAAGTGCAAGAGAAATACAAACAATTGCACTTAAAGGGACGGTTAGAATCTTAAAAACGATCTCTCGGTTGGAGTAACTAATGGGAGAATGTTTTGCATCCGACAGAATCCGACAGAATCCCCAGCAAAAAAAAGTGATAAGAAAATTAAAACAAAACGGCTATTACTTGATCGCCCATAAACGTTATGTAAATTATTTTCATCGTTGATTTCTATTTATTCAACGTTGTATTTGGGTGGAAATATTTTCAGTGAGATTTTTATAATGCAGAATATATGACTTAGTGTGACTTCACTTCCAAACGATTCTCTTTGTGGACAGCAATGTATCGAAGAACAAGCCGTTCTACCATTTCAGAAAATTTTCTCTAAACAAGATTTTAAATGTCTAATTTCAGGTGCTCATTTTGTTCAGAGTTAATTATATAACGATTTTATATATTTCACATAGTTTCAACACGATGTCGCAAACAAGTTAACAATCTCATTTTAATTCTATAACTTATTTTCATTAGCTAAGTGAGAATGGAATCCCTATTTTCCAATAAAGAACTAATGGGTGTGATAAAATGATTTAGTCTGGAATAAGTGTAACATTCATCGTATGAGCCAGTGTGTTGATCATGCTGAGAGGATCTTATTTGGCCTTAGAATATGCGTTCTGAAATATTAGCAAATACAAGATGTTCAAATTTAGTACAAACCTGTTCTAGGCCAGCCGGAAAGAATGAAGAGAGAAAAATAATGGCTACTGTTCCCTTTATGAGTTTGTCAAATATGTCACGTGATATGCAAATTAGATGCTCTGGTTAGGAATAAAATAACCCTGAATTTTGAGAGACTGAAAGTTTTTGATTCAGGCCTTGAATAAGCAAATCTTGTGAGCAGTCAGTCGCATTTTAGAGTTGAGAGTTTCGACAGCAAAGTGTCGAGCGTTGGTGTTGAATTTTTGACAGCAGAGTAACGAGTGATGAAGTTAAATTTATTGTCCTCAGAACCAAGAGTAAAACAACACTTGAGTGTTTTAATTTACAATAGGCTCTCAAGTGAATTGCCAGCTAAACATAACAATTGCTAAGTTATTTACTATTTATTTTGATTGATTCTTTTCTATCGCTAATCATCATCATCATCATCATCATCATCATCATCATCATCATCATGTACTGCTGTCCTTCGTGTCCGAAGACGACTTCCTGTAAACCATCATTCTCCACTTGTCACGGTCGCGACTGAGGGTCTGCCAGCTTCCAGTAGGGATCAACATGTTCTTTAGATTTCGTTTGACAGTGTCACGAAACCCGTGTTTAGGTCTGCCTATGCTTCGTACCCCATCCTCCAGTTGTGAAAACAGAATGTTTTGGTAGTCGGGAGTTCTCCATTCTGTTTACGTGCCCGGCCCATCTCAGGTTTTTCCCGATGAGCAGGTCATACATGCTTGGGAGGTTGGCTCGTGATAGGATCTCCCTGTTGCTGACAAAGTCATACCACTTGACATTTAAACTCCGCCGGAGGTGTCTAATAATGTCAAAGTTCACTTGTATGTTGTCCCTGCTAACGATGATACTCGGAGACAACAAACTAGATCGAATCAGAAGTTAATATGCAGATTTCCTTGTTAAAGAAATTCGTATTGCAGACGTTGTCTTAATAAAAAAAAACAGTTAAGATCATCATTTACTATTAATGCTCAGTGATTATTGAATCTTGCGAAAACTTTATTTTTAGTCGCACCTTCCTATCTACTAGAGACTTGATTGATATAACAACGCCAGCATAAAATGTTGGAAAGAATTTGAATTCAACTGTTCAAAAACAAGGGAAAATGTGTTCCTTATTCGATAGAGTTTAAAAAGTTAGGGGTTTATCTTTAGAGGAAATAACGAGCAAAACAATAGTTAATTGAAAACTTTGAAAATCGCAATGTTTGATAACCTGATTTAAAATATGAAAAAATGGAATTAAAACACCATGAAGTATACAATGCAACAATGGCAAACATTCTAGAATAAATTTCCTAACACAATTTATATTGTTATGTTATTAATGTTATGTTAATTGTTATGTTATTAATGTTATGTTAATTGTTATGTTATTAATGTTATGTTAATTGTTATGTTATTAATGTTATGTTAATTGTTATGTTATTAATGTTATGTTAATTGTTATGTTATTAATGTTATGTTAATTGTTATGTTATTAATGTTATGTTAATTGTTATGTTATTAATGTTATGTTAATTGTTATGTTATTAATGTTATGTTAATTGTTATGTTATTAATGTTATGTTAATTGTTATGTTATTAACATAACAATAGTCATATGTCTTTCTTCTGGTTTTCGTGTAAAACGACGTCGATTGTATTTTCAGCAACTTTTATTTTCAAAGTGTCTCCCCACTTGAAATGTTGCGAATTTGTCCTATGTTTTATATTCTATCGACATTGCACCGATAGTTTCCCCGGAGTTAAGAGCTATTACAACGAGTCGCTAACTCGCCTGTCTGCCTCATCGTCTCTCTCAAAAGCTCTAACAACTGACTAAACCCTACGTGTATTGAAAAAAAAAACAAAAACTATCCCCCTTTGTAATTACGTCATCAACTCACGTAATCAAAGAATCAAATAACCCGCTGTTTTATGACGTAATCCATTTGTTATTATTATTATTATTATTATTATTATTATTATTTATTCCAAACATGCTTGCTTTATTTTTTTTATTTTAATTACATTTTCACCCCAAACAAGGTACATTGCCACTTTGGTGTAGGGGGCTACTATCAGGGGCAAAAACTTCTGGGGTACTATGTTGGGATTTGGGCAGCAAGATGTTGGTTCACGTTGCACTTGAACTTCTGCATGTCAGTACAGTTGGGGAAGTAGTGTCCTGGAATGGAATTCCAGCGTGTTAGAAGTGTCGATTACATTTTAAAATGAATACGTATCATATACGTTTGAAAGTCAAATCATGACGTAATTAAATGTGGATGAACAATATTTATTGGTTAAAATGAATTTATTTCGCAGCAATACTTCAGCTTTTGCATTTTGTACATTTTCCTTCTTTTCTTTCTTTCTTGCCATGGTGTTGAGTTTGATAAGAAAGTTATTAAAAGAAAGTCCGCATTGCTCTTAACGGTGTTTTGAAATGTCGCAATGGCGTAGGCTAAACGTTTTTCAGTTAAGCTTGTATATTCCGTGTTAGAAGCGTTGATTAAAGTTTAAAAAGAATACGTATTATATACGTTTCAGAGCCAAATCATGACGCATATTTCATGTTAAAATCCTACAGTTAACATTTTTCTATTCACTATATTTTCCCTTATTGCATGTTTCAGTCACCTTCTAGTCTTCAATAACAACATGTGATGATAATTTCTTAGGATACCCAGCATTGTTCTAGCAATACCCAACATAATACGAAATAATTCCAACAATTAAAAACAATTAAAAATAAACGCGGGAGTGCCTCAGGGGTCTATCCTTGGACCTCTGCTATTCCAAATATTCATAAATTACCTCCCTGACAAAATTGTCTGCAAGATGGGTATGTATGCTGACGACACCACGCTCTATAACAGACACGACAGGAAAACAAATGAACACATATCTAAAGAAATGGCAGACACACTAGAGGAAGACCTCCGATCCGTAGTGGCATGGGGACAAAAATGGATGGTCACCTTCAATGCTGCCAAGACTAAACTTGTTTCCTTCAATAATTACAAGAAACCTTCCCTACCGCCAATAGCAATGGCCAATGACTCTTTATCTGAAAGTAATCTTTTAAACTCCTTGGTCTAACGTTCACAGGAAACATGAGTTGGAACAATTGCATTGAGAACATCGCCAGGACCGCTGCGAAGAAGGTGGGTTCTCTCTACCGTGCTAGAAAGCTATTAACGCCTGAAAGTATCCTATACCTCTATAAGGCCACCATTCGCCCATGTATGGAGTATTTTTGTCATATTTGGGCTGGTGCATCTGCCACTAGTCTCTCGCTCCTAGACAAGGTTCAAAAGAGTCGCCAATCTGATAGGTCCTGAACTGTCAGCTAAACTTCAGCCTGTGTCACATCGACGAAATCTTGCATCCCTCTGCCTGTTCTACAAGTACTTTAACGGCGAATGCTCTGACGAACTGCAAGCAGTTGTGCCCCACCCCCGACAAACCCTACAATCAGCTAAATCTCACCCCTTCACAGTAGAGATCCTTAGATGCAAGAGAGCCTTCTACTCCAGTAGTTTCTTCCCCAGAACAGCTAAACTTTGGAATTCCCTGCCGGGTCCCTGCTTCCCCGACTGTACTGACATGCAGAAGTTCAAGTGCAACGTAAACCGGCATCTTACTGCCCAACTCCCTACACAGTACCCCTGATGCTTATGTCCCTGATAGTAGCCCCCTACAACAAAGTGGCAATGTGCCTTATTTGGGGTGAAAATGTAATAAAAAATAAATACTTGTTGGATCGACTCATATCTTTTGCGAAACGAAAACTAATCAATAGTCATACCATCCCAAATTCCACTCACAATCAAACACATTTTAATTGATTGCACTGATTTAATCAGACCGAGAAACATTTTATATACATGCTGTAAATTACCTGGCCTAGGGAAAGTACAATTATTTCATACATGTGTTGTGTAATACCCGTCCTAAAATATTCACGGGAATGTTCCGAAATAAACCGAGAATTAGCAAACAGTATCTCGTTTATGAAATTGATGGGTGAAAGTAGAAAATACTTTAAAAGCCCCCCCCCTCATGTTAAACATCGATTTCTTTATAACAGTATTATTTCAATATAGTTAATAAACTGCGCTTTTTATTGAAATTATCATACGAAAACCGTTTTTAATTATAAGTATTTCCCTCTTTTATTTTTTAATTGTTTGCCAGGGTTTAAATATTGGACATCGTTTTCGGCAAACAAATATCAATGCAAAATATGGATCGTATAATTTTTTAAAACTAAATGCAATTTTACGCCATCTTTTGTTTATTAAATTGTTGAGTAAACGTGGAGAATTTTCTTTTACAAGCCTGTCTTTACGTGTTAAGGTTTTTTAGTCAATGTGCACTGCTTGTCCAACTTGCAAATGGTGTTTATGTCGAAAGCAGTTCTTAACGTGGGGAGGTTGAAAACAAGAAAATGCGTTTCAGAATAAACACCCAACCTCCCCATTTTAAGAACGGCTTTCGGAATAAACACCCTTTGCAAGTTGGACAACTTGTACACATTGATCGTTTATTATTTTTTCCAGAACATTCCGTATTCTACATAAGTATCAGAAAAAAAAAAACTCAAAACAAAAACAACACAAAAAACGAAGTTTTTGTTAAACATCTTCATAAACGTCGTCATGGCCGGAATATGCCGATGATTACGCAGTCCGTATTCTCCATAAGCACAGGATAACACACAAGATGGGAACAATAGTGGAAATAATCGAAATAAACACAAATTACTCATTGGCCGACCCGACAGTAAAATCATTTAAAAGTTCTACCAGCCATTATTCACGTACTTATCAAACGCAATCTCCAGATGATTTATGGTCTTTTTTTATGGAAACTAAAACAAAATGGAAACAAGTTCCGAGTAATAAAAACAAACTTTGCTTTTGTTCATTATTTAATTGTAAAATGACAGTTCAAAAAACTAATTCATATCGAAAAATCGACCATCAAACATTCAGCCTTTAAAACATAAAATAACGTAACATCAAAAATATAATTGATTTTATGAAGATATTTAGAAAAAACATATTAGATCTTGATTTTACAACTAGGCTTGTCTGTTTTCATAGCAATAGAAATTCAATTCAGATTTGAATTTGAGATTAAACGTGCAAATTAGGGTGAACTTGAACAAGAATCACTCCCTTATGAATTTAACCAGTATTCTGCAATTGGTATTTTTTTACGACCTAACCCAGCGTAGTATAAACACTTCCAACCTCCGTATGTTAAGAACGGCATTCTGAATAAACTCCCCAACCTCGAAAACTATACTACATACGGTAAAATTATAGGAGGGGAGGGGTGATCATCGCTCAGGTCCGACTAAATTAGTTTGGTGAAAAGAAAAGCGAGAAAAATTTTGAAAGGCAGACGTCAATAATACGAATGTAAAACAAGGTAAGAATTTAATTTCTCATTACCTGCTTTCACCCCCAATAAAATTCAAGTTGGATAAACCTTCTTAAAAAGTTAATAAATTTGGCCTAAAACGTCGAGTGGTTTTAAATTGGGGGATCGATTTACTAGAACGTTGCATTAGAAACTGAGCACCCCTACGAATATTTAAATATTGACTTTTAAAATGTTTTTGATAATCTGAAAGATTAATGTCTATTCGATAAAAATCTGCTGAAAAAAAAATTGAAAATAAAAGACGAATAAAATAAAATACAGAGCGTGTATCGCTTCCATATATGGGTTTCATTTTTTTTTTTTTAGATTGTTATGTGGAAGTACAGAATAAGTACAAAATTCCCCCTCCCCTTCCGTGTTAAGAATGACTTTCTAAACATTTTATCACGGTAACATAAATTCCAATATATATGCTCTACGAATAAGTCCAAGTGACAACCCCCAACCCAACAAAAATAATCAGAAAACAACACTCAATCGCTTTAGTTTAGCGAAGTTAATCGATAATCTCGACCGCCATGTTGTTTGCATGTCGATAAGGAATTCGAACATCGAAATATGATTCCGTTAATATAAAATACGGATTCATGAATTTTCTATTTAGATATATTTTGGATATTTAGAAAAAAAAGATTTTAAAAGAAAAATCTAAAATCCTAAAATATAAAATATATTTTCTTTGCGATAATTCAAACCACAACCCGTCACATACGAAATTCAATAATAAAACCATTAAATAATGTCAAAACTTCTATGAATCGAACAGATTTAGTATGAATAAATATAAAATAATTCGCTGGTAGGCCAGCAGATGTCTTACCTTTTAGAAGTTGCTTTTTAAGATTATCTGAATTTGTTTCAGGTGTATTTGGAGCTGCTGCGAACGAATATCACATTTGAAACTCTCGCTGACCAGAACTGTTTACAATATTAACATTTTCACTATCCCAATGTTTACTCTAATAGTTTTCTATGGCCGCCATGTTTTCAAACTTCATTTAAGACGATAATATCGAAAAAAAAAGAAATACCAGGTCTAGTAACAACAGTATGAAAAATGCTTGCCGTAGCAAGTAAAACGGCCTGGTCTGGTCGCCACGATAACTAAAGTTCGAGTCGGGAGGGAATAGAAGAACCTCTTTCGTAGGTTTTAAACCACCTTGACCATAATACCATTTGCTATGCTTCACCCATGTCGGTTCCTTTATTCTCCGACGGATGGACTCACCCAACGTAAGCATATCTATCTCTCTCTCTCTCTCTCTCTCTCTCTCTCTCTCTCTCTATATATATATATATATATATATATATATATATATATATATATATTTACATATATATATACATATATATGTATACAACGTAAGCATATCTCTCTCTATCTCATATATATATATATATATATATACACACATGTGTATGTATACGTATATATATATATACATATATGTATATATATACACACATATGTATATATATATACATATGTGTGTATATATATATACATATGTGTGTATATATATATACATATGTGTGTATATATATACATATATATATATATGTATATATATATACACACATATGTATATATATATACACATATGTATATATATATATACATATGTGTGTATATATATACATATATGTATATATATATATATACGTATACATACACATGTGTGTATATATACATATATGTATGTATATATATATATATATATATATATATATATATATATATATATATATATATATATATATGAAATTATATCATATTATAAGCTCTATCTCCTATTTGGTTTTATCGAGCTTTTACATCTGGCTGAGATAAATTTTATAAATATTAATTCTTTAATATTCATAATATACTTTAATTTTACCAGCTTGGATCATTTTGGTAAATTTAATTGTAATTTTTATTATATATATATATATATATATATATATATATATATATATATATATTTATATATATATAAAGATATCGTAAAACTTGAATTTATCATGAAAATCTATTTATAAATAGTGCGGTAACAAAGATGCACAACAACCGCATTTTTTTTAATTGTTTGCCACAAATTTGCATGTTATGATAACTTTTCTAAAAAATAAGTTTTCCCCATCCAAATTTTCACATGTAACATTTTCTTTGCAAATTAAAAAGTAATTTTTCGGTACTTGTTCAGTTTAATCCCGGCATTAAAAAAAAAATGAAAATATCGAAAAAATCTTAAATTGTACGTATCCGTCATGGAATAAAGTTCTCCGAAAAAAAATTTCACTTAATTTCATCAAGTAGTTTTTTTTTTTTACAGCGAAAAAACAATTTGTTATGATACCGAGCAAAAGGTTCGATTTTTAGGAAGAAAAGCTAGTATTAAAGATGGGGAGGGAGTGTCGGCGCTTTAACTGGAATTATCTCCCCGTGGCGTGTTCTAAAAATCCAAACAAAAATTAAAAAAAAATTCAAAGATATCTACCTTCAACCTGCTATCATAAAAGCGTGTTTTTCCACTGTAAAAGAAAAGTATTCGATCAAATTAAGTGAAATTTTTTTTCGGAGATCTTCAGTTCAAAACGGATATGTACAATATAACCTTTTTTTTCGATATTTTCATTTTTAATGCCTTGATTAAACTGTACAAATGTAATTTAAAAAAATAATACAAAAGCATTTTAAACATCATTACAAACCTTGGATTTTAAATGTGTTAATAAAATCCGAATAACCCTACAAAGGAACACTAGAAGGTAAGACTTCCGGTGGTAAACCGGCGCACTTTCACCCAAATGAATTTTGATGGAAAAAATATATTGCAGCAATATTTTTGGGAAGAAAATCAAATAAACAATAACTAACCTAAGGGCGTCATAAGAATAAAGTCCAAATTTTCTTCTGCCTTCATTCCCGAATGGCTTAGTTTCCTCGGGCGTCCAGTTTTTCGTGCTAAATATTAATTTCAATTTTTTAAAAATACGCATAGTTTGAAATTGGTTGCAGTGTAGATATTTGAAGCCAAACCAATGAAACATGTCTCCTCAATTTTAGGCTTCATCTCTTGGAAAGCATACAATGAAGATAGAGATTTTTGTTCGAAATGGACGAGTATGTTGAAAACTATTTTATTTCTGCATTTCGAATTCAAACGTCTTCTTTCACTTTTGTTTCGCCGATCGTTTGCATTAATAATGCGCCTCCACGACGTAAATACCCCCGACAAACCTGACAAGCAGCTAAATTCCACCCCTTCACAGTAGAGATCCCTAAATGAAAGAGAGCCTTTTACTCCAGTAGTTTATTCCCCAGAACTGCTAGACTCTGGAATTCAATTCCAGGTCCCCGCTTCCCCAACTGTACTGACATACAGAAGTTCAAGTGTAACATGAACCGACATCTTGCTGCCCAAATCCCTACATAGTGCCCCAGTAGTTGCTGCCCTTGATAGTAGCCCCCTACACCAAAGTGGCAATGTGTTTTTTAAGGGTGAAAATTTATTAAAAAAAATAAATAAAATAAAAAAATAAATCCGGCTAAAATCTGTAAATAAGATTTTAATCTTAACTTATTTAGAATTAATATTTTGTAAAACAATAATTATTTAAAAACAAGTAATTTAAGATGTACAGATTTTACTATGAAACGCAATTTTTTTTTTTAGATGTACAAAACACCTGTCAAGATTCGACATAATTTAACAATCATTTTTAGCAATTTTATGAAGTATCCATTTGAAAGAGTTTTTAAGCGTTCCTATATATAAAGACCAACATTTCATTTTTGTTTAACAACCAGTAAAAGAACCAGTACGTGGTTTCAATTGTTTTGAATAGAAATCTGAATATTTTGAAAACTTTAGGTGTCAGGAAAATGATAAAATCATTTTTATGTCCTTTTGTTGGTGTTGTAAGTCCAATATTTCGCTATAGTTTTCAAAATATTCAAATTTCTATTCAAAACAAGTGTCTTCAAATAGTGTGCAGCCATTCCACATTGTGGACATTGAAGTCAGTACAAATGTGGATGTTAGCCGAAGGATGAACAGACAGTATGTGGTCAATTTTCTCAGATATACTCTTAAACATAGTAAATTCGCTGTTGTGGGGGCGATAGAGGGCAAATATAAATGCAGTGGTGTAAGCAAGTGCAACCCGGAAGCACATATGAGGTAAATTAGGGTCTTCACTGGAGATATCCCTACCACATGGAAAGCCATCTTTAATGTAGTCACATATACCATGCCCATGCCCATCTTGGGGGTCAGATTTAGATGTTAAGTTAGCGTATCCTTTATGAACTTGTCTAGAGAAGTGGTCGACCCTATGCCAGTTTCGCTTAGAAAGAATATGTCCGGTTTTGTCTCCTGTAATTGAGTTTCAACCTCTGGAAGGTTGGAACGTAGACCCCTGATGTTGGAGAAGGAGACATGGTAGTAGGGGACTACGTTAGAGGATGGGGTTCTAGGTTTATTCGTGATTTTTTTCTGGAGAGATTGTATGTTGAGGTTTTAGGATTTGTGGAACAGGTCGACAGACTTGGTTAGAGCAGGACAGAGAGGGAAAGCAGAAGAGAAGGCATGGAATTTTTTTTGTAGCACATGATAAGGTAAAGCCGTAACAATTACCCACTAGTATGGGATCTAGAGACCGTACCAGAACTACTGCATGGTCCAGAATCCATTCAGCAGATGACAATATAGCAGCCCCAGTACTTTGCACCTGCTGATAGGACAGCCTCCTTAGTGGCTAATCCAAGGTTCGGGTCCCTGACAATCAGGCGGATAACGTCAAACCAGATAAAACGCTTACTTCCAGCACCCTTACTAGTGATATGGCCACAAGGATAGACATAGATAAATATGTTGCATATTAATTTGATATCATACATGCAGAAAAACAAATTGACGTCAATATCATAAAAATACATACAATTTCAAAGTTTTATCCATAACCTTTTAGCTGCTATTTCCTGAACACCTCTCTTAATTGATATTTTTAAGCTGATAGTTTGTTGCTTTGAAATTAAATCTTGTTTTCTGTCAGAAATCCGGCTGTTATGGGGTCAACGTTCAACGATTTGATCGTTGAGAACTCTACCAAACTCCTCCGCCAATTTTGAAATTTTAGATATAGGTTGATTGGACACGGATCTAACTTAATTACTTGATTTGAGCCCAAAACAATAGATGTTAAGGGGTCATAATAGGGGCCAAAGTTAAAAAAAATTGACCTCTGCGATCGCTACCAAATTACTCAGACAATTTCTGGTCTAAACTCCTCATAATGAGTTTCTACAATGAGATTCTACGATGACATTTTGGCTAAATGGATCAGTTTGCTTCATTTTTTCATTTTATTTTGTGTTGTCTTTGATTAGGTTGGTTGGTTGTTTTTTTACGGCATATCAACCCTTTTCACGTTATTTAATGCCGAATCTAAAGATTTTGAAGAATTTTTTTTTAATAGAATATATTTGTTGTTTTCAAGTCGGTTTCTATTTAACCCATAGTTGGGACCCTAACAGGTACTACCACTCCGGGTCAGAGTGGACCTGGGAGCAATGGTAATTAAAGGGTGGCTCCACACTCCCCAAAGTCTGCAAGCTGGGGCATCACCACTGGATATAGTTTAAGTTCATATCCAGGATCTGTCTTTGATTTCTCCACTTTTATAGGATGATAGGGTATCAAATTATGTGGCATTCTTTTGTTACTAATATATCTCCGCATAAATCCGATGTTTTCGAAGTGTTTCTCTATTTTTAGCAGTGTATAACTGTTACATGATAAGGGCTGTCCCCTTTTCATGTAAGTATAAAAATAGAGAGATTTAGTTAAAATGAAAATGAAATAGAATAGACGAAATTCGAACCTCGTAAATTAGGTTTAGAAATAGATTACGAGAGAGAATTAGAAAATGGAATGTAAAAAAAAACGATTGTTTAGCTTAGAGATAAAATAGTTTCAAGAAAAGAATGTGCGTTGTCAATTGTGTTATGAAAAATTTAATTGAGGAATGCAACTATAGAATAATTTAATAAACATGTTTTTAACATATTGGAAATATAGGTTACTGGGAATATAGGTTAAAATTCCTTTTGTAAACAAAGGAAAAAGTTTTGGACACGCATGTCCAGAACACGTGAAAGAAGACACATGTTTTAACATGTGTATGACGTCATGGAAAAATGGGAAATTCTAGATATAGTTAGAAATTTAGGAGACCTGGGGGAGAGACGGAGAGAGAGTCTGAGGATTACAGACGACAGTCCAGACATGGGGATTCGAACGTCTAGAAGCGAGACGGTCAGTTTTGAAATTAGAATGTGAAGCTTTGAATTCTTGACTCAGAAAACCACGACCGGTCTGGAGAAGAAATAAACCCATCATGTGTTTTTATAAACGTCGTCTTTGTGTTGTAATTCTACCAAAAGGTAAAGTGAAAATTGTTATTATATGTCTATATATCTGTGTTATAAAATGTCTTAGATACACATCTTACATACACAATATGTACACTAAGACTGTCTGAACACTGTCTCCTGACTCTAAGAGCTACACATCTAAATAGAAACATTTAATATATATATAAATCGTTATAACACGAACAATCAAAAACTCATCAACAATCTCTCTCTCTAAGACTCTCTAAGACTCTCACTTTAATAACAACAATAACAAAGAACAATAACAACGAATAATAACAACAATAATACTAATAAGACCCTTATATAACATAACAAGCTATCATCTATGTAAATACAGCATGTTAGTATCGTCAGGGAAGTAGGAAAAAGACGGGATTCTAAAGTCTAGCACTACGAGAGAAGAAACTATTGGAGACGAAGGCTTTCCGGCATCTAAGAACCTTAACTATAAATTGGGATGTCGAACTAGTCGAGGGTATGTAAGTTGAGAGGGGTAGGTGCCATGAGTTTATCAGCGCACATTCCATTAAAGTACTTCTAAAATAGACACAATCATGCGGGGAATATAAGGGTTAGAGCTTCGCCAGCAGCGCTAAACTTTACATTTGAGACCTTTGTTTGGACTGTCGAAAAGTTGTGCTAGATGTACAAGCAGAGTGGTGACGAATAGAAAGTTGTATGATTCTTTCTGGTACCGTAGAAGGATTCGATCTTCTTTGCAGCAGCCTTGACAATATACTCAATGTATTTTTTTACATTCATGTTGATGTGTTCCATGTTTATGTGTTCATTATTTTTCCACGACCGGTGAATCCGAGTTCGCAAACCGAAAATATATGGATTTTACCTGAAGTACAGTGATTTATCAAAATATACATATTTAGTTCATCACATTTCGCTTAGGAAATATCGAAAGTATCCCATCCAATAAGCATTAGTTTGTTATATTTGTGCGATGCACGAGTAAAAAGAATATTCGGATATTAATTCCAATAATTTAGAGGAAAATCAATCGTTAATATTTTAAGAGTTAATATTGATTTTTGCTGTCTCGGAGCAATTCAATCTGGGTAATTTCAAAAAATGTATGCCAGACAAATGCAATTAGTTAAAAACAAAGCAAAAGCTTAAAAACATAAAAAAATAATATATATATATATATATATATTATCATATTTATTTGTTGATTTTTGGCTAAGAAAAATATAAGAAATAAAATATTTTTATAAGAAATAAAGGAAAAGAAAAGATGGTTCATTAAACAAATAAGAAATATTGCTGAACAACCTTTGCCCTTTCGTTTGGCAACGGCCAAGAAAATTCTTTCCGTTTAAAGAAAAAAATACATGATTTCTTTTACGGAGGGAATCTTTTTCATTTAAATTCTCAAATTAGTGCAGTATATTATTCTTACCTACATACATATTACATATCTCAACATTTTGCTTAGTTGATTGTATTCGCTGGTTCAAATGCCAATCTCCAACTACATTTGCTTTAAAACTCTTGCTTCCCTTATTTTGTCATTTAGTCCTCACATTCCATGAACGATGTTTCTGACAAAGAGGGAAGAATCGCTGTTTTCTGAGTCATAATCAATTCCATGTAATACTTATCGTTGGCAATTTTTGTTGCATATCGCTGTTTCGTTAACGGCATATTAGCCATTTTACATTTATAACAGAGCCTCTAGCGCTTGTAGCAGCAGCAACGTCATGTCAAATATTCAAATAACCAAGCCAGTGCGCGAAGTGACGTCACAGCGGTGGAAAAGAAGGGAAAGAAAAGGCAGAGAAAAAAGGACACGCGTGGACAGCAAGTGACGGCAAAGACACGCGAACGCCGAGCGACGAGAACACACGCAAAGCATGTAGGCGCTAGATGTACGTGTGGCCAAGTGGCGGCGTGAGAGATTCGAAAAGCACGTGTTCAACACGGCAGAAATTTGTTAAGTACATGTCAATACAAGAGGAACAATAAAAAAATAAGAAAAAAGAACAAGATTAAGGCATTGTTTTGAAAATAACTATAAAAAAACCGTTAAATTATTAAAAAAATAAACTGAGTCAGATTTCTTTCCATTTTGGTTTCTTTGCAACTGTCACTGCATGCAACGTGTGGGCCCGAGTTAACATGTAACGACAACGTTATATAAGTTTATTTTGGCGCCATAAGAACAGTCCTTTTCACAAAAGAGTTCAGAATGAAAATAAAAGAAAACAGGTTACCATGGGAGAGAATGGCATCACAAAGAAAGAAAATAACAACGGACCAGATCGAGAAGAAAAACTTGAAAAAAAAAGAAAGAATTGCTGTGCGTAATTTCGTTCGTTTACTCTTTTCTGCTTCACTTTCGATTTTTCTATTGTTTTATCGGTCATATTTTCACTTGTACAAAGTTATTTTGTGGCGATCTTAATTCACATTCAATATTTTCTTTAATTTTATATACAAAAGTTTCTTATTTACGAATGGGTAATACAATATTATAAGAAAACAGTTTCGTGCACATTTAACGCAGCAAATAGCGTTAAATTGGTTTTAAATTGAAATTTACAATTAAACATTTAAAAATAAACGTATTTATGTCAGTTAACTTTGTAGTTGGACTGGTAAAGTGATGTCCGACTTCAAACTAAGAATACTAAACATCTCTTTTACGGATTATTAATTTTTAAAAATAAAAAGTGACGTCCAATTCTTAGCACCGGCTTTGCTGAGCGAATCATAAAAAAAATTTTGCCTGTAAATTTTAAACAATGTCTAGTATTGTTATTTTTCAGTATTTTGTTAATTGGATTCATATAAATCTAATGTAGAACACAGAATATTAATATTTAAAGTCATCTTTAATGTTTAAACTAATAGCAAGTAAAATTGCTTGGTGGAAAAGTAAGACAGTTGATGTTTACTCAGCATCATCCTTTAAACTTAAAACTAAAACACTTTATGAGAAAAAGACGCTGCGGTTGCATCGTCTCTTTGTGTAGAAGATAAGTATTCTCTAAGCATGTAAGTTACTTACAGTCCCCGAGTACAGAAATGGAGGATGTGGATAACAACAAATTTGTTCGTATGCGATACAAACGCTGTCGGGAGAATTCAGACAACGAATCAGATTTACCTGTGATGAAATTTCATTTAGGGATGAGAGATAAGGGGATTTGGAAGTTAGGACGGGGCTTGTGAGGATTTGATTTACGTACAAAGTAGCTTAAAGCTTAGCTTAAAGGAAATTAGAGAAGTAATAAGTGAATAAACAGAGTTCTTGCGTTGGAGGGAAGGACGCCGAAGATAAATGATAAGTTCAAACAGTATTGTGACAAAAAGGGGGAGATGCAATAATTGTTGTATAATATGATGATATTCGATTAAGTCGAGGGCAAAGATAGGGCTTCTGGCTCTTTAGGTCAAGTGTCAACTGTTATTGTCTCGAATAATCTCGCAAAGAGTGGCTGAGCATTTACGAGACAAATACATCGTAGGACTAAGCAACGGGTTATGCTAACTAGTTTGGTCAGGAATTTAGGAGAGGAAGTTTGAATTAAAAAGTTATGCTAACTAGTTTGGTCAGGAATTTAGGAGAGGAAGTTTGAACTAAAAGTAAAATAATTACGCAGTCTGCCAGAAAATCTCTGAGCACAAGGAGACAAAGATTAATGTTATGTCTTGTAGGACGGGTAAGATAAATTTGAAGGTATTGTAAGAAAAGGAGAATAGAATGCAAGAAAAAAGTAACACACGAATAGAATACAATCAATAGTATAGTATAACTATTATGAAGACTATCGAGCTAAGCAATACACTGACTTTATTAACAAAAGAAAATACCTCGTTTAAGTTTAGGGGAGTTAACGATGCAGGATCAACAATAATCAAAGATTATTCAATGGGAGCTGGATACGGTCTTGTCTAAATTTAACTAGATATATAACATATTGTTAATATTCAAAACTTTAATTTCGGTCAAAAAACTGAAACATTTCAGCACTGATTCAGTGAAATTCCCGGAAATACAAAAAATACCCCTACTTTTTTTGCTATTGAAACAGTTAAGTTTTTCCCTTTGAACATATTAAAACGTTGTGTTTTTTTTAAATATATAGAAAAATGCGTAAAGAATTCCTTTTTTTTCAAATGAAAAAAGAAAGTTAACGATGTAGGATCAACAATCGTAAAAAAAAAATCAATGAAACTTGTCTAAATTTTACTAGATATATTTATAGTGTTTCTGACGAGGAAAAGGAAAACAAAGGTAAAAATGAAAAGGTGGAACAAACTATACATTAAGAGATTTTATTTGGATTCATTTATTTGTGTTTTTGTGTCAACTTTTGTGTTTTCTTGTTTTTATTTATTTCCTATTTTGTCGCTTGGTGAAATCATATGAAAATGAAAGTAGATTTATTGTTGCGGCTAATAGTTTATTTGCTTACCTAAATTGAATAAAATTATATATTTTTATTAAGCACTATCCACAGAATGCCCGTTAAAAGTAGGCATATCACTCTATTCATTCTATAATCAACTTTTTTGTTCAGATTAAACTTTCTTATTTCTTAAAATCAACATTAAAATGTTTTTTAAGTGTGGCATTTTCGCTGAAGCAGATAATAATGATTGTGGAAGCTTATATTTGCACTGGATACATTAAGGCATACAGAATAAGATGCGTTTAGGACCTGAAGTTGCCTGGCAAAGATAAAAGTCTGCAGTATTGCACGTGACTACTGAGCATGGTTGAAGAAGGGCGTTCCGACCCACTACTCTACTTTATGTCGGATGAAGCATGGTTTCACCTATCAGAATATATGGATTCCCAGAACACGCGCTAATGGGCTTTCTGAAAATCCGGACGTAATTCGCGAAACTCCACTACATGATTTGAAAATTGATGTTTGGTGTGCAGTTTCAGGAACTAAGTCGGCCCATTTTTTTTTAATCAACTGTGAACACTGACGTTTATCTACACATCTTGGAACAGCTTAACGACCAATTGACACCACAAGACAAAATGCAATTCTTTTTCTAACAAGATGGCGTTACATGCCACACGCCTCACAGATCACTGACACAAGTTCATAACATGTTTACGGAAGAAAAAAACAATAGGCAAAGCGTTATGGCCACCACGTTCCCCGGACTTGTCGTCATATGATTTTTTTCTTTGGGTGACTTTAAAGCAAACGGTTTATGCAAATAATCCTCACAATCCAGACCAACAAAAGGAAAACATTACCAACGCTATCAAGAGAATCACCAGAGATCTACAGGCAGTATCTGCAAACGTTGTTAAACTTGTCCAGAAATGCATGGATGTCAACGGGGAGCACTTCCAGCATCTTTTATAACACAACAAGTAATTTAAACAATAAAAGAATGTGCCTCCTCGTGAAATTCAATGGATTTTACTTTTGGATATTTTTATCTTGAACTTTTACCGGGTACGAATCTATCGACAAATGCCAATCGTGACACCCTGCACTGATGATTCCAGAAAGGATGAAACACTAGTGTCTGTAGGTATTTAATAACTATTATAGTAAATGATTATGTCACCTCCTTTAAGAAACTCGTTTCTTATCGTTGAGCACTTTCAGTTGAAATAAAAAGTCGGTCAATTTAGTTCTAATGTGCAGATCATCATATAATGGTTAGATCACTCTGACAGACGTTAAAAAGCATTAAAAAGAGAAATGCTTAAATTTCAGCAATATTTCTCGCGGTTAACGGTAGCCGAATGGATTGTGTCTCTGCTAATGAAGCCAGAGATGGTTTCTGTTGCCAGATTAGAATCTATCGACTGGTGTTAACCGTGACACCGTGCACTGATGATTCCCGAAAGGATGAAACACTAGTGTCCGTATATCGTTTCCAAAGAAACGCAAAAGTAAATTAACAAACTCTGCTGTAGGTGCCGGGAAAAGCATCTATCATAGTTATCACTATATAAAACTCTCCTGATGGTTTTTTTCCGTTCTAATAGTAAGTCTGTAATATTCAATTAATTTTCTTCAATCATAACGTCGAATGCGACCACAACATCCGGCCATGCGCAGATCGGACAATAAACGGCCGGATCTCTACGCCAGCTGGCCAATCGTACTCATGAATAAGTAATTTGTTATTTCTTGACAACAATCAAAATCCCGACCTTCCGTTTTCCTTTTTGATGATCCTGGAAGACATTTACAAGATAGAATGAGAATGTTTTCGCTTTGGTTTGATTTGGGAAAGGCAATCTTCATTTTCCAACTTATTTCTTTATGGCGGGCTTTTAACAATTCAGCTAATGGTAAGTATGAATTGAATATAGTTTTTATTATTTATTCATTTATTTATCTTTACAAGAGAGTCTATAAATATCAAAACCAGAAGGCCACTCGAGGATAAAGTTTAATGAATGTAAAGTGGTAGTGTAATTATCGTTAATGGCGTAAGTTGGGTATAATTTGATTATTTAAGGGGACTGAACAAGAACTTATTTACATTAGACTTGAAGGCTACGGTATTTTAGTCGGTCAGGAAGAAGACCAATGAAACAATGTTCTATAGGCGGGTACTTCTAGGAAATAAGCTTTGCTAGTAAAATGTGTGTTTAGGTGTAGGCACAGATAGAGAATGGGTGAAGTTGTTGATAGTGGTTGTAGCTTGTTGTGAAACTTTGGCAAGGGGAGAAAAGATAAATGAGTTCCCAGGACCAAACGGTTCGGTACTACTTTTATGTTCCCTTAGAATCAAGTTATAATAACATTAAATTTTATGTCTATATTGAGCAAAATCTGCTGCATGATTTTGATTCGACAAAATGTATACTATTTAATGCTGAAGTTTAAGGAGTCTTTAGAAGGAATTAAAATTAAGGGAATCTTGTTTACTTCGTATCTAATTACTTTTAATCTATTATATTTTATTTAAACATTTACACCACACAAATATTATATACATATATATATATATATATATATATATATATATATATATATATATATATGTATATAATATTAGAAAAATACACGTTCCAGAAGAGGTAAATTAATTCCTCCAACAGAACTGTTTTGTATAGCCTTCATGTCACCTTAAAATGAATATTACATATCACAATGTCTATACACGACTTTTATTTGGAAAATGTTTAAAATTCAAGCCTTAAGCTTAAGTGTTCTTGAATTAAAATTAACAAAATCCTTACGTTCCTGATTTCTTTTTATGTGAAGTATAAGTTATGCGTATTATTTGGATTCTTTAGACTACTGTTCTCATCATTTGCAAACGTTTCGGTCGATGTAACCTCCGACCTTCTGCAAAGGTACCTTGTCTAAATCGAGAATGTTTCGGTCGAATTGAGAATTTGGACGGAATTTCGAACGATATTTATTTTCTTCACAGGAGTAGAATGTTCTTGTTTAATCAGCCATGACTGGATAGAGGTTCTTAGTAATTGTTTTGCACAAGCAATCGTGGAATTGTGGTAAGCATACTTAGAAAAATCATTTGTAAAAGTCATGATGTTCGATACTTAGTGTGGGCGACCTTTATCCAGTTATAACAGACGGAACGAGAACATGGGACCCCGGTGAATAAAATAAAGAAAATTTCATCCAAATTCCTAAGTTCAACAGTAACATTTCCCGAGTAAGATAAATATACATGTTCACACCATTGTTCACAAATTCATACTAACCGTCTATTAGTTGATGAGTACATCCTGTACATCTTAATATATAAAGATATACACACATCTAAATATATAAAGATATACACACATATAAATATATAAAGATATACACACATCTAAATATATAAAGATATACACACATCTAAATATATAAAGATATAGACACATCTAAATATATAAAGATATACACAAATCTAAATATATAAAGATATACACACATCTAAATATATAAAGATATACACACATCTAAATGTATAAGATATACACAAATCTAAATATATAAAGGTATACACACATCTAAATATATAAAGATATACACACATCTAAATATATAAAGATATACACACATCTTAATATATAAAGATATACACACATCTAAATATATAAATATATACACACATATAAATATATAAAGATATACACACATCTAAATATATAAAGATATACACACATCTAAATATATAAAGATATACACACATCTAAATATATAAAGATATACACACATCTAAATGTATAAGATATACACAAATCTAAATATATAAAGATATACACACATCTAAATATATAAAGATATACACACATCTAAATATATAAAGATATACACACATCTAAATATATAAAGATATACACACATCTAAATATATAAACATATACACACATCTAAATATATAAAGATATACACACATCTAAATATATAAAGATATACACACATCTAAATATATAAAGATATACACACATCTAAATATATAAAGATATACACACATCTAAATATATAAAGATATACACACATCTAAATATATAAAGATATACACACATCTTAATATATAAAGATATACACACATCTAAATATATAAAGATATACACACATCTAAATATATAAAGATATACACACATCTAAATATATAAAGATATACACACATCTAAATATATAAAGATATACACACATCTAAATATATAAAGATATACACACATCTAAATGTATAAGATATACACAAATCTAAATATATAAAGATATACACACATCTAAATATATAAAGATATACACACATCTAAATATATAAAGATATACACACATCTAAATATATAAATATATACACACATCTAAATATATAAAGATATACACACATCTAAATATATAAAGATATACACACATCTAAATATATAAAGATATACACACATCTAAATATATAAAGATATACACACATCTAAATATATAAAGATATACACACATCTAAATATATAAAGATATACACACATCTAAATATATAAAGATATACACTCATCTAAATATATGAAGATATACACACATCTAAATATAAAGATATACACACATCTAAATATATAAAGATATACACACATCTAAATATATAAAGATATACACACATCTAAATATATAAAGATATACACACATCTAAATATATAAAAATATACACACATATAAATATATAAAGATATACACAAATCTAAATATATAAAGATATACACACATCTAAATATATAAAGATATACACACATCTAAATATATAAAGATATACAAACATCTAAATGTATAAGATATACACAAATTTAAATATATAAAGATATACACACATCTAAATATATAAAGATATACACACATCTAAATATATAAAGATATACACACATCTAAATATATAAAGATATACACACATCTTAATATATAAAGATATACACACATCTAAATATATAAAGATATACACACATCTAAATATATAAAGATATACACACATCTAAATATATTAAGATATACACACATCTTAATATATAAAGATATACACACATCTAAATATATAAAGATATACACACATCTAAATATATAAAGATATACACACATCTAAATATATAAAGATATACACACATCTAAATATATAAAGATATACACACATCTAAATATATAAAGATATACACAAATCTAAATATATAAAGATATACACACATCTAAATATATAAAGATATACACACATCTAAATATATAAAGATATACAAACATCTAAATGTATAAGATATACACAAATTTAAATATATAAAGATATACACACATCTAAATATATAAAGATATACACACATCTAAATATATAAAGATATACACACATCTAAATATATAAAGATATACACACATCTTAATATATAAAGATATACACACATCTAAATATATAAAGATATACACACATCTAAATATATAAAGATATACACACATCTAAATATATTAAGATATACACACATCTTAATATATAAAGATATACACACATCTAAATATATAAAGATATACACACATCTAAATATATAAAGATATACACACATCTAAATATATAAAGATATACACACATCTAAATATATAAAGATATACACACATCTAAATATATAAATATATACACACATATAATATATAAAGATATACACACATCTTAATATATAAAGATATACACACATCTAAATATATAAAGATATACACACATCTAAATGTATAAAGATATACACACATCTAAATATAGAAAGATATACACACATCTAAATATATAAAGATATACACACATCTAAATCTATAAAGATATACACACATCTAAATATATAAAGATATACACAAATCTAAATATATAAAGATATACACACATCTAAATATATAAAGATATACACACATCTAAATATATAAAGATATACACACATCTAAATGTATAAGATATACACAAATCTAAATATATAAAGATATACACACATCTAAATATATAAAGATATACACACATCTAAATATATAAAGATATACACACATCTAAATATATAAAGATATACACACATCTAAATATATAAAAATATACACACATCTAAATATATAACGATATACACACATCTAAATATATAAATATATACACACATCTAAATATGTAAAGATATACACACATCTAAATATATAAAGATATACACACATCTACATATATAAAGATATACACACATCTAAATATATAAAGATATACACACATCTTTATATATAAAGATATACACACATCTAAATATATAAAGATATACACACATCTAAATGTATAAGATATACACAAATCTAAATATATAAAGATATACACACATCGAAATATATAAAGATATACACACATCTAAATATATAAAGATATACACACATCTAAATATATAAAGATATACACACATCAAAATATATAAAGATATACACACATCTAAATATATAAAGATATACACACATCTAAATATATAAAGATATACACACATCTAAATGTATAAGATATACACAAATCTAAATATATAAAGATATACACACATCTAAATATATAAACATATACACACATCTAAATATATAAAGATATACACACATCAAAAATATAAAGATATACACAAATCTACATATATAAAGATATACACAGATCTACATATATAAAGATATACACACATCTTAATATATAAAGATATACACACATCTAAATGTATAAAGATATACACGCATCTAAATGTATAAAGATATACACTTCTAAATATATAAAGATATACACAAATCTAAATGTATAAAGATATAGACACATCGAAATGTATAAAGATATAGACACATCTAAATGTATAAAGATATAGACACATCTAAATGTACAAAGATATACACACATCTAAATGTATAAAGATATAGACACATCTAAATGTAAAAAGATATAGACACATCTAAATATATAAAGATATACACACATCTAAATGTATAAAGATATAGACACATCTAAATGTATAAAGATATAGACACATCTAAATGTATAAAGATATACACACATCTAAATGTATAAAGATATAGACACATCTAAATGTATAAAGATATAGACACATCTAAATGTATAAAGATATAGACACATCTAAATGTATAAAGATATAGACACATCTAAATGTATAAAGATATAGACACATCTAAATGTATAAAGATATAGACAAATCTAAATGTATAAAGATATAGACACATCTAAATATATAAAGATATACACACATCTAAATGTATAAAGATATAGACACATCTAAATGTATAAAGATATAGACACATCTAAATGTATAAAGATATAGACACATCTAAATGTATAAAGATATAGACACATCGAAATGTATAAAGATATAGACACATCTAAATGTATAAAGATATACACACATCTAAATGTATAAAGATATAGACACATCTAAATGTATAAAGATATAGACACATCTAAATGTATAAAGATATACACTCATCTAAATATATAAACATATAGACTCATCTAAATGTATGAAGATATAGACACATCTAAATATATAAAGATATACACAAATCTACATATATACAGATATACACACATCCAAATGTATAAAGATATACACACATCTAAATGTATAAAGATATACACTCATCTAAATATATAAACATATACACTCATCTAAATGTATAAAGATATACACACATCTAAATGTATAAAGATATACACACATCTAAATGTATAAAGATATAGACAC
Organism: Euprymna scolopes; assembly: GCF_053919585.1. Lineage (NCBI taxonomy): Eukaryota > Metazoa > Mollusca > Cephalopoda > Sepiida > Sepiolidae > Euprymna > Euprymna scolopes. Next base: position 187,989,787 of record NC_136482.1, read on the forward strand.
ATCAAAATGTATAAAGATATAGACACATCTAAATGTATAAAGATATAGACACATCTAAATGTATAAAGATATAGACACATCTAAATGTACAAAGATATACACACATCTAAATGTATAAAGATATAGACACATCTAAATGTATAAAGACATAGACACATCTAAATGTATAAAGATATAGACACATCTAAATGTACAAAGATATACACACATCTAAATGTATAAAGATATAGACACATCTAAATGTATAAAGATATAGACACATCTAAATATATAAAGATATACACACATCTAAATGTATAAAGATATAGACACATCTAAATGTATAAAGATATAGACACATCTAAATGTATAAAGATATACACACATCTAAATGTATAAAGATATAGACACATCTAAATGTATAAAGATATAGACACATCTAAATGTATAAAGATATAGACACATCTAAATGTATAAAGATATAGACACATCTAAATGTATAAAGATATAGACACATCTAAATGTATAAAGATATAGACACATCTAAATGTATAAAGATATAGACACATCTAAATATATAAAGATATACACACATCTAAATGTATAAAGATATAGACACATCTAAATGTATAAAGATATAGACACATCTAAATGTATAAAGATATAGACACATCTAAATGTCTAAAGATATAGACACATCTAAATGTATAAAGATATAGACACATCTAAATGTATAAAGATATACACACATCTAAATGTATAAAGATATAGACACATCTAAATGTATAAAGATATAGACACATCTAAATGTATAAAGATATACACTCATCTAAATATATACACATATAGACTCATCTAAATGTATAAAGATATACACACATCTAAATATATAAAGATATACACAAATCTACATATATACAGATATACACACATCCAAATGTATAAAGATATACACACATCTAAATGTATAAAGATATACACTCATCTAAATATATAAACATATACACTCATCTAAATGTATAAAGATATACACACATCTAAATGTATAAAGATATACACACATCTAAATGTATAAAGATATAGAAACATCAAAATGTATAAAGATATAGACACATCTAAATGTATAAAGATATAGACACATCTAAATGTATAAAGATATAGACACATCTAAATGTACAAAGATATACACACATCAAAATGTATAAAGATATAGACACATCTAAATGTATAAAGATATAGACACATCTAAATGTATAAAGATATACACTCATCTAAATATATAAACATATAGACTCATCTAAATGTATAAAGATATACACACATCTAAATATATAAAGATATACACAAATCTACATATATACAGATATACACACATCCAAATGTATAAAGATATACACACATCTAAATGTATAAAGATATACACTCATCTAAATATATAAACATATACACTCATCAAAATGTATAAAGATATACACACATCTAAATGTATAAAGATATACACACATCTAAATGTATAAAGATATAGACACATCAAAATGTATAAAGATATAGACACATCTAAATGTATAAAGATATAGACACATCTAAATGTATAAAGATATAGACACATCGAAATGTATAAAGATATAGACACATCTAAATGTATAAAGATATAGACACATCTAAATGTATAAAGATATACACACATCTAAATGTATAAAGATATAGACACATCTAAATGTATAAAGATATACACAAATCTAAATGTATAAAGATATAGACACATCTAAATATATAAAGATATACACACATCTAAATGTATAAAGATATAGACACATCTAAATGTATAAAGATATAGACACATCGAAATGTATAAAGATATAGACACATCTAAATGTATAAAGATATAGACACATCTAAATGTATAAAGATATAGACACATCGAAATGTATAAAGATATAGACACATCGAAATGTATAAAGATATAGACACATCTAAATGTATAAAGATATAGACACATCGAAATGTATAAAGATATAGACACATCTAAATGTATAAAGATATAGACACATCTAAATGTATAAAGATATAGACACATCGAAATGTATAAAGATATAGACACATCGAAATGTATAAAGATATAGACACATCTAAATGTATAAAGATATAGACACATCTAAATGTATAAAGATATAGACACATCTAAATGTATAAAGATATAGACACATCTAAATGTATAAAGATATAGACACATCCAAATGTATAAAGATATAGACACATCTAAATGTATAAAGATATACACTCATCTAAATATATAAACATATAAACTCATCTAAATGTATAAAGATATACACACATCTAAATATATAAAGATATACACACATCTAAATGTATAAAGATATAGACACATCAAAATGTATAAAGATATAGACACATCTAAATGTATAAAGATATAGACACATCTAAATGTATAAAGATATAGACACATCGAAATGTATAAAGATATAGACACATCTAAATGTATAAAGATATAGACACATCTAAATGTATAAAGATATACACACATCTAAATGTATAAAGATATAGACACATCTAAATGTATAAAGATATAGACAAATCTAAATGTATAAAGATATAGACACATCTAAATATATAAAGATATACACACATCTAAATGTATAAAGATATAGACACATCTAAATGTATAAAGATATAGACACATCGAAATGTATAAAGATATAGACACATCGAAATGTATAAAGATATAGACACATCTAAATGTATAAAGATATAGACACATCTAAATGTATAAAGATATAGACACATCTAAATGTATAAAGATATAGACACATCGAAATGTATAAAGATATAGACACATCTAAATGTATAAAGATATAGACACATCTAAATGTATAAAGATATAGACACATCTAAATGTATAAAGATATAGACACATCTAAATGTATAAAGATATAGACACATCCAAATGTATAAAGATATAGACACATCTAAATGTATAAAGATATACACTCATCTAAATATATAAACATATGCACTCATCTAAATGTATAAAGATATACACACATCTAAATATATAAAGATATACACAAATCTACATATATACAGATATACACACATCCAAATGTATAAAGATATACACACATCTAAATGTATAAGATATACACTCATCTAAATATATAAACATATACACTCATCTAAATGTATAAAGATATACACACATCTAAATGTATAAAGATATAGACACATCTAAATGTATAAAGATATAGACACATCTAAATGTATAAAGATATACACAAATCTATATAAAGATATACACAAATCTACATATATAAAGATATACACACATCTAAATGTATAAGATATACACACATCTAAATGTATAAAGATATACACACATCTACATATATTAAGATATACACTCATCTAAATATATAAAGATATACGCATATCTAAATATATAAAGACCAACACACATCAAACTATATAAATATATACACATCTCTTAATATATAAAGATATATACGTCTTAATATATGACGGTATACACACATTTAAATGCATAAAGATATACACACATCTAAATATATAAACATATACACACATCTAAATATATAAAGATATACAGACATCTAAATATATAAATAAATACACACATCTAAATGTATAAATATATACACACATTTAAATATATAAAAGTTATTACACATCTACATATATAAAGATATACACACATCTAAATGTATAACGATATACACACATCTAAATGTAGGAAGATAAACACACATCTAAATGTATAATGATATACAAACATCTAAATATATAAAGATATACACACATCTAAATATATAAAGATATACGCATATCAAAATATATAAAGACCAACACACATCGTACTATATAAAGATATACACATATCTAAATATATAAAGATATATACGTCTTAATATATAAAGGTATACACACATCTAAATGTATAAGGATATACACACATTAAAATGTATGAAGATATAGAGACATCTAAATGTATAAACATATACACACATCTAAATATATAAAGATATACACGCATCTAAATGTATAAATAGATACACACATCTAAATGTATAAAGATATACACACATCTAAATGTATAAAGATATAAAAACATTTTAATTATATAAACATATACGCACATCTAATGTATAAATATATACACGCATTTAAATATATAAAGATATACACATATATAAATGTATAATATATACACACATCTAAATATATAAAGATATACGCACATCTAAATGTATTAAGATATACACACATCTAAATATATAAAGATATACACACATCTAAATATATAAGGATATACACACATCAAAATGTATAACATATCCACACATCTAAATGTATAAATATATACACACATCTAAATGTATGATACATACACACATCTAAATGTATAAAGATATACACACATCTAAACGTAGACAGATATACACACATCTAAATGTATATAGATATAAACACATCTAAATGTATAAAGATATACACCCATCAGAATATAAATATATACACACATCTAAATATATAAAACTATACACACATCTAAATATATAAAGATACACACACATCTCAATATATAAAGATATACACACATCTAATTGTATAAAGATACACACACATCTAAATATATAAAGATATACACACATCTAAATGTAGGAAGATATACACACATCTAAATGTATAATATATACACACATCTAAATGTATAAAGATATACACACATCTAAATATATAAAGATATACACACATCTAAATGTATAAAGATATACACACACTTAAATATATAAAGATACACACACATCTAAATATATAAAATATCAACACATCTAAATTTATAAAGATATACACACATCTAAATGTATGAAGATATACACAAATCTAAATGTATAAGATATACACACATCTAAATATATAAAGGTATACACACATCTAAATATGTAAAGATATACACACATCTAAATGTATAAAGATATACACACATCTAAATGTATAAAGATATAGACACATCTAAATGTATAAAGATATAGACACATCTAAATGTATAAAGATATACACTCATCTAAATATATAAACATATACACTCATCTAAATGTATAAAGATATACACACATCTAAATGTATAAAGATATACACAAATCTACATATATAAAGATATACACACATCTAAATGTATAAAGATATACACACATCTAAATGTATAAAGATATACACTCATCTAAATATATAAAGATATACACACATCTTAATATATAAAGATATACACAAATTTACATATATAAAGATATACACAAATCTACATATATAAAGATATACACACATCAAAATATATAAAGATATACACACATCTAAATGTATAAAGATATACACACATCTAAATGTATAAAGATATAGACACATCTAAATGTATAAAGATATAGACACATCTAAATGTATAAAGATATAGACACATCTAAATGTATAAAGATATAGACACATCTAAATGTATAAAGATATAGACACATCTAAATGTATAAAGATATACACACATCTAAATGTATAAAGATATAGACACATCTAAATGTATAAAGATATAGACACATCTAAATGTATAAAGATATACACTCATCTAAATATATAAACATATACACTCATCTAAATGTATAAAGATATACACACATCTAAATGTATAAAGATATACACAAATCTACATATATACAGATATACACACATCTAAATGTATAAAGATATACAAACATCTAAATGTATAAAGAAAAACACTCATCTAAATATATAAACATATACACTCATCTAAATGTATAAAGATATACACACATCTAAATGTATAAAGATATACACACATCTAAATGTATAAAGATATAGACACATCTAAATGTATAAAGATATAGACACATCTAAATGTATAAAGATATACACACATCTAAATGTATAAAGATATACACACATCTAAATGTATAAAGATATACACACATCTAAATGTATAAGATATACACACATCTAAATGTATAAAGATATAGACACATCTAAATGTATAAAGATATAGACACATCTAAATGTATAAAGATATACACTCATCTAAATATATACACATATACACTCATCTAAATGTATAAAGATATACACACATCCAAATGTATAAAGATATACACAAATCTACATATAAAAAGATATACACACATCTAAATATATAAACATATACACTCATCTAAATGTATAAAGATATACACACATCTAAATGTATAAAGATATACACTCATCAAAATATATAAACATATACACTCATCTAAATGTATAAAGATATACACACATCTAAATGTATGAAGATATACACAAATCTAAATGTATAAGATATACACACATCTAAATATATAAAGGTATACACACATCTAAATATATAAAGATATACACACATCTAAATGTATAAAGATATACACACATCTAAATGTATAAAGATATAGACACATCTAAATGTATAAAGATATAGACACATCTAAATGTATAAAGATATACACTCATCTAAATATATAAACATATACACTCATCTAAATGTATAAAGATATACACACATCTAAATGTATAAAGATATAAAAACATTTTAATTATATAAACATATACGCACATCTAAATGTATAAATATATACACGCATTTAAATATATAAAGATATACACATATATAAATGTATAATATATACACACATCTAAATATATAAAGATATACGCACATCTAAATGTATTAAGATATACACACATCTAAATATATAAAGATATACACACATCTAAATATATAAGGATATACACACATCTAAATGTATAATATATCCACACATCTAAATGTATAAATATATACACACATCTAAATGTATGATACATACACACATCTAAATGTATAAAGATATACACACATCTAAACGTAGACAGATATACACACATCTAAATGTATATAGATATAAACACATCTAAATGTATAAAGATATACACCCATCAGAATATAAATATATACACACATCTAAATATATAAAACTATACACACATCTAAATATATAAAGATACACACACATCTCAATATATAAAGATATACACACATCTAATTGTATAAAGATACACACACATCTAAATATATAAAGATATACACACATCTAAATGTAGGAAGATATACACACATCTAAATGTATAATATATACACACATCTAAATGTATAAAGATATACACACATCTAAATATATAAAGATATACACACATCTAAATGTATAAAGATATACACACACTTAAATATATAAAGATACACACACATCTAAATATATAAAATATCAACACATCTAAATTTATAAAGATATACACACATCTAAATGTATGAAGATATACACAAATCTAAATGTATAAGATATACACACATCTAAATATATAAAGGTATACACACATCTAAATATGTAAAGATATACACACATCTAAATGTATAAAGATATACACACATCTAAATGTATAAAGATATAGACACATCTAAATGTATAAAGATATAGACACATCTAAATGTATAAAGATATACACTCATCTAAATATATAAACATATACACTCATCTAAATGTATAAAGATATACACACATCTAAATGTATAAAGATATACACAAATCTACATATATAAAGATATACACACATCTAAATGTATAAAGATATACACACATCTAAATGTATAAAGATATACACTCATCTAAATATATAAAGATATACACACATCTAAATATATAAAGATATACACAAATTTACATATATAAAGATATACACAAATCTACATATATAAAGATATACACACATCAAAATATATAAAGATATACACACATCTAAATGTATAAAGATATACACACATCTAAATGTATAAAGATATAGACACATCTAAATATATAAAGATATAGACACATCTAAATGTATAAAGATATAGACACATCTAAATGTATAAAGATATAGACACATCTAAATGTATAAAGATATAGACACATCTAAATGTATAAAGATATACACACATCTAAATGTATAAAGATATAGACACATCTAAATGTATAAAGATATAGACACATCTAAATGTATAAAGATATACACTCATCTAAATATATAAACATATACACTCATCTAAATGTATAAAGATATACACACATCTAAATGTATAAAGATATACACAAATCTACATATATACAGATATACACACATCTAAATGTATAAAGATATACAAACATCTAAATGTATAAAGAAAAACACTCATCTAAATATATAAACATATACACTCATCTAAATGTATAAAGATATACACACATCTAAATGTATAAAGATATACACACATCTAAATGTATAAAGATATAGACACATCTAAATGTATAAAGATATAGACACATCTAAATGTATAAAGATATACACACATCTAAATGTATAAAGATATACACACATCTAAATGTATAAAGATATACACACATCTAAATGTATAAGATATACACACATCTAAATGTATAAAGATATAGACACATCTAAATGTATAAAGATATAGACACATCTAAATGTATAAAGATATACACTCATCTAAATATATACACATATACACTCATCTAAATGTATAAAGATATACACACATCCAAATGTATAAAGATATACACAAATCTACATATAAAAAGATATACACACATCTAAATATATAAACATATACACTCATCTAAATGTATAAAGATATACACACATCTAAATGTATAAAGATATACACTCATCTAAATATATAAACATATACACTCATCTAAATGTATAAAGATATACACACATCTAAATGTATGAAGATATACACAAATCTAAATGTATAAGATATACACACATCTAAATATATAAAGGTATACACACATCTAAATATATAAAGATATACACACATCTAAATGTATAAAGATATACACACATCTAAATGTATAAAGATATAGACACATCTAAATGTATAAAGATATAGACACATCTAAATGTATAAAGATATACACTCATCTAAATATATAAACATATACACTCATCTAAATGTATAAAGATATACACACATCTAAATGTATAAAGATATACACAAATCTACATATATAAAGATATACACACATCTAAATGTATAAAGATATACACACATCTAAATGTATAAAGATATACACTCATCTAAATATATAAAGATATACACACATCTAAATATATAAAGATATACACAAATCTACATATATAAAGATATACACAAATCTACATATATAAAGATATACACACATCTAAATATATAAAGATATACACACATCTAAATGTATAAAGATATACACACATCTAAATGTATAAAGATATACACACATTAAAATGTATGAAGATATACACAAATCGAAATGTATAAAGATATACACTCATCTAAATATATAAACATATACACTCATCTAAATGTAAAAAGATATACACACATCTAAATGTATAAAGATATACACACATCTAAATGTATAAAGATGTAGACACACCTTAATGTATAAAGATATAGACACACCTAAATGTATAAAGATATAGACACATCTAAATGTATAAAGATAGAGACACATCTAAATGTATAAAGATATAGACACATCTAAATGTATAAAGATAGAGACACATCTAAATGTATAAAGATATACACACATCTAAATGTATAAAGATATACACACATCTAAATGTATAAAGATATAGACACATCTAAATGTATAAAGATATACACAAATCTAAATGTATAAAGATATAGACACATCTAAATGTATAAAGATATACACTCATCTAAATATATAAACATATACACTCATCTAAATGTATAAAGATATACACACATCTAAATGTATAAAGATATACACAAATCTACATATATAAAGATATACACACATCTAAATGTATAAAGATATACACACATCTAAATGTATAAAGATATATAATCATCTAAATATATAAACATATACACTCATCTAAATGTATAAAGATATACACAAATCAAAATGTATAAAGATATAGACACATCTAAATGTATAAAGATATAGACACATCTAAATGTATAAAGATATAGACACATCTAAATGTATAAAGATATAGACACATCTAAATGTATAAAGATATAGACACATCTAAATGTATAAAGATATACACACATCTGAATGTATAAAGATATAGACACATCTAAATGTATAAAGATATAGACACATCTAAATGTATAAATATATACACAAATCTATATAAAGATATACACAAATCTACATATATAAAGATATACACACATCTAAATGTATAAGATATACACACATCTAAGTGTATAAAGATATACACACATCTAAATATATAAAGATATACACACATCTAAATGTATAAAGATATACACACATCTAAATGTATAAAGATATACACACATCTAAATATATAAAGATATACACTCATCTAAATATATAAAGATACACGCATATCTAAATATATAAAGACCAACACACATCAAACTATATAAATATATACACATCTCTAAATATATAAAGATATATACGTCTTAATATATGACGGTATACACACATTTAAATGCATAAAGATATACACACATCTAAATATATAAACATATACACACATCTAAATATATAAAGATATACAGACATCTAAATATATAAATAAATACACACATTTAAATGTATAAATATATACACACATTTAAATATATAAAAGTTATTACACATCTACATATATAAAGATATACACACATCTAAATGTATAACGATATACACACATCTAAATGTAGGAAGATATACACACATCTAAATGTATAATGATATACAAACATCTAAATATATAAAGATATACACACATCTAAATATATAAAGATATACGCATATCAAAATATATAAAGACCAACACACATCTAACTATATAAAGATATACACATATCTAAATATATAAAGATATATACGTCTTAATATATAAAGGTATACACACATCTTAATGTATAAAGATATACACACATTAAAATGTATGAAGATATAGACACATCTAAATGTATAAACATATACACACATCTAAATATATAAAGATATACACGCATCTAAATGTATAAATATATACACACATCTAAATGTATAAAGATATACACACATCTAAATGTATAAAGATATAAAAACATTTTAAATATATAAACATATACGCACATCTAAATGTATAAATATATACACGCATTTAAATATATAAAGATATACACATATATAAATGTATAATACATACACACATCTAAATATATAAAGATATACGCACATCTAAATATATAAGGATATACACACATCTAAATGTATAATATATCCACACATCTAAATGTATAAATATATACACACATCTAAATGTATGATACATACACACATCTAAATGTATAAAGATATACACACATCTAAACGTAGACAGATATACACACATCTAAATGGATATAGATATAAACACATCTAAATGTATAAAGATATACACCCATCGAAATATAAATATATACACACATCTAAATATATAAAGATATACAGACATCTAAATATATAAAGATACACACACATCTCAATATATAAAGATATACACACATCTAATTGTATAAAGATACACACACATCTAAATATATAAAGATATACACACATCTAAATGTAGGAAGATATACACACATCTAAATGTATAATATATACACACATCTAAATGTATAAAGATATACACACATCTAAATATATAAAGATACACACACATCTAAATATATAAAATATCAACACATCTAAATTTATAAAGATATACACACATCTAAATGTATGAAGATATACACAAATCTAAATGTATAAGATATACACACATCTAAATATATAAAGGTATACACACA